>NW_006922600.1:29605-38288 GCF_000298275.1 Orycteropus afer afer
ACACAGACCCCACCTTCAGATATTTGGTTTCAATAGTTTGTGGGGGCCCAGTTATTAGCATTTTTCATGGTTTTTTTTTTTTTTTCAAAATCATATTTCTTCCTTGGAGCATTGGCATTTCAAATTTTTGTCCTTTTTTCCTTTTGAATTTTGTGTCATTTTCTTATTGTTTTCTGGGTATTTATTATATTTAATAGAAAGTCTGCTAAAGTTTCACTATTAAGGGAGATGTTCCCTATAGGTAGTTTGATGGGTAACTTTTATGAGGCTAAGGACATCATGTGATTTTACTAGTTTGCTAGAGTAAGCTGAGACTTATAAGATGAATAAGGCTAGACCTTCATGATCCACTTACAGGAATGAATGACTGAATGAGGTTTAGTTCCTCACAAGATACATGAACTACTTGAGGGATAGTGTTTTGCTAATTCCTAATTGGCCTCTGGAGATACTGATATCCTTTCCAGGACAATCTCTGATCTAACTCATTTTGGGAGGTTTGCAATGGAGCCTGTATGGTATTTAATATGGCTTCTGGAAGCAGGTCTGAGCAAGAGAACAGAAGCCTGCAAACCAGGAGACCCACATTACACCCCTGATTCTGACACCAGTCTACTGTCTGATCCTGAGCAACAATGCTGAAACAGCTAATATGGACAGCACTGTTATCAGGTGTTAGACTCTATGATAGGCACTTGACATGCTTTGTCCCATTGAATGTTCACAAAATCCTTGTGAGTTGGATATTATTAATGGTCCCATTTTATAGATGAAGTGTTCAGGGTTCAAGTATCTTGTGCAAGTTTACAAAATGCTATAAGTAACAGAATCAGAGTTGTATGTAAATTCAGTGGAACCAAACTCCATGTTATCAATGAATTTTTTGTGTCACAAGTCACTTTCCATCTCTAGACTTCTTGATTTTTTTATCCATGTTTAAAACCAAAGTATGAGTTAGACCAGAAATAAGCAAACTTGCATTCAAATGGGCCTGCTACAGAAAACGAGAAGTGTTTGTGGGCCACATGCTTTTTTGACCAGTGCATATTTATTTCAACTGGGAAACACAATATTTGCCCCAGAACTTACGCATTTGCTATTATTTCCCTGGCACTGAAGGCTTTACCTCAGGGCAAGAATTTCAGATATGGCATCATTAACACTCACTGTGTCTTTTATGTGTACCAAATTCTAATACTGGGGTTTGAATGTATATTGTCTGAAATGAAATGCAGTTTGGTGATTGAAAATGGGTTGGCATGCACAGGCAAGGGGAGATTTTATGAAGGATCTGGAAATAGGGTGGTACCAAACTAGTGACAGTAGAGACAAAAGACATACTAAGCAGGAGATTGCTTCATGAGCAAGGAGTCTGATTGGGATACAGACAAGGAGGTGACATGAGATAAGGTATGAATGAATGACTTCCCTTCTCCACTACTTTTGGAAGGAGGTTGAGAGACTTGTATAGGGATGTTCTTCTCTGTCACTTTTGTCCCACTGCCCCATGCTTTATAGTCATGAAATCCCACATCCCTGGCAGTGGCTGAGTCTGTAACTCAACCCTCTTTTGGAAACACCTTTGCACAAGTCAACAACAGCAGTTCAGGTAAGAACACTGAGAACCATTCTGATGGAGCAGGAGAAGGCAATTGATGGGTCACATATAAGCCATTATATATACATTTTTTTATGTTCATTGATCTTATGATTGGAATACTGGGATTAAGAGTACCTGATCTGTATTTCAACTGTGTCCCAGAGGCCAGAGAAGGGGGCTTCTCCCAGCTCAGTCAAAATACTTAGAGTTAACTAATTGAGGGGTTTTTTGAAAAAGGGGAATGTACTGACGTGGAGCCTTTCTGTGCTTCGGGTAATAATAAGTCATTCACTGATTATCGGAATGTTTGATCACAAGAGTGACCTTTCCACAGCCAACATAGTTCTGCAAGTATCCAGTCTTCACCTCTGCATAAGGTGTGGCACATCCATGCTCATATTGACCATATTAGATTATACTATTTATTTATTTTCTATTGCAATAAGTACATGCAATTAGCCAACAGCCTCTTTCCCAAACTACACTTCCATTGGGTCCACAACTTTCCCTAGAAAGAGAATGCTCCTGGTGCTTTTCTCCAAAATCAACAGCAAGAAGGGTCTATCACATCGGATGATAGGGTGAAGGAGAGTCATCTCAGGCTGGTCCAGGAATCTGTCTTCAGAGATAGCTACACCTTTGGTTCCTTTTTCACCAATGTCCAGCACTGCTTTGTGAGCAGCCTGCAAGGGGAAACAAACACTTCTGTTCACTTGAAGAAACAGGAACAATTTCAGGAGGGTTTGGGAACATGAAAGGAAAAGTAGAAATGTGACTGCCCTTATGCTGTGATTGAATGTGAGAGCTACTCAGCTAAGTGAAGATAACTGAATCTCTGGTGGTTTTAGGGCCAGTTGTCAGGAAACCATCTCTTTTGTTATGGCCCTCTGCCTCTCAGAGTCATCTCTCCAGCTAGGCTCTGCATCTCTAGAATTGTATCTCATCAGAGCCACTTCTGACTGGTGGTATAGTACTTAAGGCATTTGACTGCTAACCAGAAGGTTGGTGGTTCAAACCCACCAGCCACTCTGCTGAAGGCAGACTGCTTCTGCAAAGATTTGCCACCTCAGAAACCCAAAGGGGTTTGCTATGAGTTGGAATCGACTTGATGGCAGTGAGTTTGTTTTTGTTTTGTTTGTTTTTTTCATCAGAGTCATTTCAGGACATGAATGCTGGGAATGAAAGAACTGTGTACAGTCACTTGTTTAGGGTGACAACAATGACTCTTAATGAGTCTAGCCTGGTGACAGTCACACTACCTCTCTGGGCTTCGGATTCCTCATTGGCAAAATGAGTAAGTTGAACTGTCTGCCAAGGTCCTTTCTGGGTCAAGACATTCAAGGACTCTAATCTACTAACTTACTTTGGAAAGTCTCAGGCCCTTGTCTTCTGTAAGTCCGGGAAAATCAGCGTGATCAGCAAAGGCATCCTGGATGCCCATTTTCAGAAGGATGGATCCAAAGTCATATGTGGCAGAAATGGAAAACTTTGGAACAAATAAGTCAACCCACCTGTGAAAAAAGAGGCAGGACACATGGCCATCACCACACCAAGCTCATGATGCCCTCATTTTTTCATTCACCATAGTGTTACTTTGGACTCTGCTCCTCCCTTGGATACTGACAACCATTGCTGTCTACATCAACACATGGCATGAAACCACAGAAGCTATTCTGGGAGAAATGAGCTCTGATTCAGCCAATGTTGGGCTAGAGCACTGTGAATAATGAGATAGATCTCCTTTATAATCAAAAGGAAGCATGGTTGGGATGTTGGACAAAGTTGGGGAGTCAGTGGTGTGAAGGTCAATTAGTAGCACCAAGGAAGCTCATGGTTTTCCACATTGTGCTCTCAGCTTGGAAAGCCTGCTCACCAACTCTTAACATTCAAATATTACTCATCCCCAAAGTTCTAGTTGACCTCTAGGAAGGCCAACTACCTGTCTGACCTTTGAGGGCTCATTTTATATTTCTAGCCTCAATTTCCTAATTTGAAAAATATCAATAATACTACTACCTCTTTTACAGGTTTGTTGATGTGCTTAGATGAGGCAAAGTATGTAAATGGCCCTGCAAACAGTATGACGTATGATATGTTCTCAACATCGTTTACTGATATTTCACAAAAATGTTAAAGGTCTCAAAGTGATTTTTCTATTTCTGGGTTTCTGTTGAACTCAGTCATAGATGCACTGTTATGCCAACCCTCCACCCCTCAAAGCCTCAAAAGCCTTTACCCCTTCTGGAGTAAGCGGTTCCACTTCTTCAGTGTTTTAGATGACATAGATCCTTCCAACAACTCCATCTGGCCTTCCTTGGGAAGGACAAATAGTGCCAGCGCTTTCTCACTGTAGTCCATTTGAAGCACTGTGCAGTTAAGCTCTGTATCCACCAGATGATAGTATTGCCCCATCTGGTGCATCATGGGCACTTGCACTGTGGTAGTCTTGTCCACTAAGAAGCTGGAACCCTCTTCTGTTTTGGATGGGTCAAAAGGATTTGCCCACTGGGCTTAAAATATGGAGAGAAGAAACCAAAGTTAGTACCTACATGAGCTTTTTTTTTTTTTTTTTTTTTTTAAGTCATCTCATTCTAGAAATTAAGGCAGAGGTAGGTACCAACTGTCAACTAGTTTTACAAGTGAGTAACTAAAGATCAGGGAGAGAAAGTTACTTGACTATGGTCACCCAGTGAGCAGGTGGTAGAGCCAGGAGTCACACTCAGGGCTGTTGGACTCCATGGTCTGTATTCAAAACCACTATACTTACACTAAACCCATCAGAGCCACAGTTTCCTCTTCTGTAAAAAGGTATAAGGACATCCAACACACAGGGTGAAATGAGACAACAGATCTGTTCACTCCTCCACTAAACGTGGCTGAGATGTGCTGTAGACTCAGGAGAAATCATTTGGGCACAGCACCTTCAGAAAAGAGTCAAACGATTCTTGTTGTTACAGGCACTGGCTTTGGAATCAGATAGACCTTGGTGGAAATACCAGCTCTGAAGTGTATTAAATATGTGAACCTGGGATTCTGTGAGGGGTAGATGAGACAATGTGTGTAAACCACAAATGTAGCATGGTGCTTGGTACATAGAGACTGCAGAGTATATGATAGAAGTATCCATGTAACATGCCCAAAAGTTCACAGCAAGTGAGGGTCACAGTGGGGTTTAAACCCAAGTCTGTCTGCCTGCAAGCCCAGGCTTGTTTGGGGAATGTGATGTTGTAGCCAGATGTGAGTAGGATGTTCATACTATTGTCACCCACCTCCCTGAAAGTGTTCTTTCCCTAGAAATTTCCTGGGCTCATCCACAGAGTTGTGTGTCTCTCCTGTGAGAGCCAGCACTGTGTGCAGCTATACCCAGTGTAGCAGGTCACTTTTATATGAAGGACACCTGATGGTGCCAATGAGAAAATAGCATGAGCTTACTCTCCCTAACCTGCCTCCCTCCCCGCCCTCCCCAAAAAAGTTATGTAAACACTGAACTTGAAATAGACATCTTAGTCTTACCTTCAAAGCAAATATAGTTCACCAGGACCATAATGGTGTTTGGTTTGAGGTCTTGGATGAGACCCACAACTTTCCCTTTGGTTTGTTTCTCCACATGACTATTGATCTCCTGCTTGGCTGCTGAAACATTGGAGAAGTCGGTAGATAAGACATCAGTCTCATAAAGGCTCTTGACATCATCCAAGAATTTTGCCAGTGGTTTCAGCTGCTTCCCAATGAAGAGGGCATTCCCCATATGCAATTCCAGCTCCTTCTTTGGCAAATTCAGTGAACAGATGAGGTGCTGGAAGCCCTGTTGGATCTCTGCCATTGAGGTGACTGTGAGGTTGAACCCCAAGCTTTCCAGGATCTGAGTTTGGGTGTTGGAGCGGGCTCCAAGGGAGAGCATGGCCAAAGCAGTAGAAATGCTCACAGGGGAAAAGAAGATGTTCTTATTTGGGGTCTCCACTGTGAACCGCCGGTACAGGTTGAATGCAAAATCGGCATTGCCGGATGACATCTTATAGAGGGTGATATTTTGTTGGGGAGAATGGCAGGCAGTTATTTTCCCTTCAGAGCTGTTAGGTGATGCACAATGGATTGTCACATGAAGCCCAAGTAACAAGAAAACCAGATAGAGGGACGGTGACATTTTGGAAGAAAAGTAATCTATATAAGAGATGAGATGAGACAACCATGGGGGAAGGTTAACCAGATGAAACATTCTTTGAGCCAGAGACACATAATAAATATCCATCATGATTAATAAGACAATAGCCAAAAAAAAAGAAAGAACGAAAATGATATTGTGTCTGTCAGGGATTGAGTGAAAGTCTCTCATCCCTGAAAAACTGATGATGCATCTAATGGGAACAGGAAGTAGGAGAGGTAGCTTTCTGGGGCCATGGAAATCATGCCATGGATTTTTGTTCAGATATAATAGTGACATTGTGAAAGTAGTGTGAGTAAATTGAATTTATGGAAATTGTATCACTTTTTATTTGAACCAGAGACAGGCTTTTGAAGAGAGAGGAATATATAGGCAAAATTAACACTCTCTCTGCATACATTATTCTTTGGAGATTAGAAATTTAGATTGTGTTCTTTTTTTTTAATTTGGCATTTTCTTAAGATGAAATCTATAATTATGAGATGAGAAAACATCTCGAATTCCTTTGGCTTGAAATCAAGAGTATTATTTTCATAAAATATGTGTAGTTACAATGAAAGGATGATAGTTTATGGGGCCATGCACATAGTTTATGGATCCAAAGTCATGGGCTGAAATCAATTCATTTGTGCAATGCATGGAAGCCATGGAAGTATTTACAAACAACAGAAATCTGAAAATGTAACTATGTGCATTTTAGATCTCTCTCATCATCAGTGTCATCTAAAGAGTCATTTGTAAATTGTAAGGCATCTTAACACTCAACATTATTCTTAAATTATTAGAGAGGGAACCAGCAATATAAGGTGTATGATGCTCTGAGCCTGGAAGAGTGGAATGCAATAGAATAAAGGAGTCAGCTGTGGAACCCCCCAATGACAGTGGTCATGAGTGGTCAGAAGGAAGAGTTCCATGCAGTCAAGACAGGTTCCTTTTTCAATGTTCCATCCCCATCCTGTGTTATCCCATGCACTCCTGGGAACTCAATTGCCATTTCACAAAAGAATATTTCTAGTCTAGAACACTTTCCTGAGTTTCTAGCTGTTTCTCCTGCTGCCTACTGGATATATCTTCCAGGATATACTTTAATCTCAAAGTTTCCAAAGGGTAATTCACCATCACCCTATTCCTCAAAACTTTTCCTTCTCCTTCATTCCTTATCACTGTCCTCTGGGACTCCCTAGGTCAGGAACCTAGAAGTCATCCTAAGGGCTTCCCTCATTCTTCATTCAATGATTTGTGATGTCCTGTGAGTACTCATTGCCATGGAGTTGATTCTAACTCATAGGAACCCCACTGAACAGAGTAGAACTGCCTCATAGGGTTTCCAAGGCTGTAAATCTTACAGAAGCAGACTGACACATCTTTTTCCTGTGGAGTGACTGGTGGGTTCAACCATAGGCCTTTCAGTTAGCAGCTGAGTGCTTAACCACTGGGCCACAAGGTCTCCCTGCCCTATGAATAACTCACTCACTGCCGTCACGTCATTTCTGACTCATAGCGACCCCTCCTTGGGTTTCTGAGGCAGGATCACTACAGAAATAGATTGCCCAATCTTCCTTCCGAGGAGTGACTGGTGGGTTTGAACTACCAGCCTTCTGGTTAGCAGTCAAATGCCTTAGGCACTCCCAAATACCTCTCAAAACTTCTCCCTCAGCTGCACTTTAAGGCTTGAACTACCACGTCAGCTCCTATAGCAGGTCACATTGCTTCCAATATCTCCATTCTAACCCTCCTGCTTCCACAACTCTCTCCAATCTCCACAGTGTTGCCAGACTCTTCTTTCAGTGAAAATCACCTAGGCAAGTAGGAAGTCAATTATCAGATGACCACCCAATTAGTAGACCTTGGCCCCCGAAGCTAGGAGTCAGAGCTCATAGGGATTTGGGACTCTGACTGCTGATAGAGATGTTCGAAGTTCCCAAAGAAGAAGAAAGAAAGAAAAAAAAGTACTTACAGCGCTCATCCAAGAAACCACTTGCATCTTTCAGAAAGTAAAGCCTTTCCATCTTTATAACATACCCTATATTGCAAAACTAGAGCACTCAAAGTTACTCATTAACCCTGGGATGGTATTTCCAAAGCCAATGCCCAAACCAAGGCCAAGAGGAACAAAGTGAAAAATGATAAGGATGAAACTTTGGATGATTGCTTTGGCTGCCGCATCTTTCATCTATAACAAAAGAGAAAAAAGATGGTCAGAGCCTGTAAGGTTCAGGTTTGTGCCAGCGAAGCTGTTTCTTAAGCAGGTAGAATGAAGTCCATGGGCAAAGGTAGCAGGAAAAAGATAGTCTATCAGGGCCAAATAGTGCTGGGATTGTCCAACTTATTATGGAAAAGAGCACATGGGCAGAGGCTGGGGGAGCCTCTTACAGGGATGCAGTACAAATTATTTATGCATTGGCCTAGAGGAGGCATTATCAAAGCTACCTTCCAACACTAGGCTTCTTATGCTGAACACATATATCTGCTTAGGAGAACAACCATTCTCATTCTATGGTCACTAAAATCCCCTGTGCCATTCCCTGGACCACATGACTTCAAAAGAGGATGCAGAGGAAACCAACTCATCCAGATTTACCAATTATGTACAAAGAAGCTATGGAAGGAAAGAGCACTAGATTCAGTCAGAAACCTATGTTCAATCTTGGCTCTTCCACCTTCTAGCTCTAGTAGTAGTGGTAACGACAACAACAATAGAAGGAGCAGCTACTCCTGCTTCTTATTTACCACATGCAAGGCATGATGCAGAGCATCTGGTTCCAAACACCTTTTGTAGTAGGACTACATTAAGGATGTGTATGTGTTAAATGTGTGTCAAGGGGTGGGGGCTAATCCCAGATGCAGTCTGTGACAAGATTTGGAAGTTCAGAATTTACCGTAAGGGCATTTTGAAGCTTCTGGGAGATCTTTGACAAGGC
>NW_006922600.1:38388-40004 GCF_000298275.1 Orycteropus afer afer
AATGCCTTAGGCACTATACCACCAGAGCACCTGTTGTTGTTGTAGGCTACAACATTTCTCTCAATCAAGGATTGACTGAGCTCCTAGTATATCCAAGGCACCACATTCTACACTGGGATTTCAGAAGTGAGTGATAAATATTGGTGCTGAATGCATGTGCTCTTTCTAACTACCTTTCACTCACTACCATAACTTGAACAGGAAAGGGCACACCTCACATACAGGATGGTCACTGGTGCATGTATCACACAGCAAGTCAGTAGTAGCAAGCTTAGATCTCCCGACTGCCAGTCCAGTCCATAGTCACTCCTGACATAGTTAGTCATATCACTCCTGATAATGCAATACACAGCTGGCCCTCTCAACTACAGCAAGTACCTTCAGAAGAAATAGAAAACGACTACCTAAAAAGAAAACATCCAAGCATGTGCCCTCTGCTGGCATAGTCAGACAATGACACAACCTTGTTTGCTGCTGCTTCTGATTTAGCTGACTTTTGCTGGCAGCTAGTAACTGCAAGGCCTGTCTCTGAAATATAAGAAGTTCAACTGTCCCTCCAAGGCTCCCATGTGCTCTAGAGTCAGAGGCACTGGACTTGTGCTCCTATCATATCTCTGCGACACAATAAATGTATGATTCGGGGTAACTTACTTAACATGCCTGAACTTCAATTTCCTCACCTTTAAAGTGAAAATGCTAATGATACCCAAGTCAATAGGGTATTGAGAGTATCAAATGAAGTTTAAAGATGATGTTTGGAAACTTCTATCATAGCACCCAGCACATAGTAGGTATCCATTAGTTGCAAACACCTTGCTTTTTAATCTGCTATGTTGTTGTTAGATAGATGCCCTCGAGTCAGCTCCAAATCATAGAGACCCTATGTACAACAGAACAAAACACTTCCGGTCCTGCACCATCCTCACAATCCTTGATACACTTCACTTGAGCCCATCTTTGAAGCCACTGTGTCAATCCATCTCATTGAGGGTCTTCCCATTACTTTTTTTTTTTTTTTTGCAAAAATGCTCATTTTATTTCTTGCTTTTGAGTCCTTGTAACTTTAATTTTTCTTTTCTTACCACATTGACCAAGTCCTTTCAATATACTGCTGAATAGATGTGGGGATAGCAGCTTCCTTTGAACCTTCTGGATCTAAAAGAGACAGTTCTCAGCATTTCACCAGTAACTGGAATGTTTGCTTCAAGACTTTTTTCTAGGGTTGTTTTATCAAATTAAGTACATTCCCATTTATTCCTGTTTTCTCACAGTTTTTTTTATCATGACTAGATATTGAATTCTATCACATAAATTTCTGTGTACTCCTCAGAAGGAAGGTTGGGCAATCTACCTCCATAGTGACACTGCCTCGGAAACCCAAGGAGGGGTCACTATGAGTTGGATCCGACTCAACAGCAGTGAGAGGATTTTTTTTTTTATTGTGATTTGGGTGAAAATTTACAGAGTAAATTCACTTTCCATATAGCAGTTCACATACACTTTGTCTCATGACATTGACTACAATCTACCACAATGCAACAGCTCCCCTCCCACTTCTTCCTGATAGTTACCTCTTCCCTGTGTCCATCCCTCCATGCACTCCTGCCCCCTGACCT
>NW_006922600.1:41245-42664 GCF_000298275.1 Orycteropus afer afer
TGCCTTAGGCACTATGCTACCAGAGCTCCTATGCCTGTTGCATAGACATACCTAATAGTTCAGCCTGTCCATCCATATATCCACCCATATACCCATGTTGCCTTCACTGTCAATGTAGTACTGTATGTGCAAAAGAGTTCATCTTTGTTGTCTGTACCTCCCATCTACCTCTCTATGTCTTCCTCTTCCTCTATGTCACCATGTTGATCACTCACATTTGGTGCATTGCCCTTCTCTTCACCAAAATCAATATTTATCTCTACCTATCTAACAGTGTTCCCTCCCCTCCCCTCCTACCCCTGGTAACCAACGAAGAAAATTTCCTTCTATAGATAAACTTTTCCTTGACTTTTATAATAGTGGACTACTACAATATTTGTCCTTGACTGACATTTCATTCAGCATAATGTCCACCAAGTTCATCCATGTTATGTGGTGTTTTGCAGATCCTACGTTATTCTTTAGGGTTGCATAGTATTCTATTCTGTGTGGTTATCAATTCTTCAGTTGATGGACACCTAGATTGTCTCCATCTTTTGACTATTGTAAATAGTGCTGCAATGAACATGGGTGTGCATATGTCTGTTTTCGTCATGGCTCTCACTTCTTTAGGATATATACCTAGTAATGGAATGGCTGGGCCAAATGGTATTTCTAATTCCAACTTTTGAAGGAATCGCCATAATGCTCTCCACAGTGGTTGTACCATTTTACAGTCCCACCAGCAGTGTATGAGAGTCCCAATATCTCCAAATCCTCTCCAGCATTTGTTATTTTCTGTGTTGTTGAACTTTGCTACTAGTGCTGAATCAAGATGGTGTCTCATTGTTGTTTTGATTTGCACTTCTCTAATAGCTAATGATCGTGAGCATTTCTTCATATGTTTGTTGGCCGCCTGAATATCCTCCTTGGTGAGGTGCCTATTCATGTCTTCTGCCCATTTTTTAATTGGATTATTTGTCTCTTTGCTATTGAGGTGTTGGAGTTTTCTATAAATTCCAGAGATAAGTCCCTTGTCAGATATGTCATTGTCAAATAATTTTTTCCCAATCTGTAGGTTCTCTTTTGACTCTTTTGGAGAAGCCTTTGGAAGCACATGAAAATTTAATTTTTAGAAGGTCCCAATCATCTGGTTTCTCTTCTGTTGTTTGTGCATTTTGGGTTATGCTTGATAGTTTATTTATGTCACATATTAGGGCCCTTAACTTTGCCCTAGTTTTTCCATGAGGAACTCTATAGTTTTAGGTTTCATATTTAAGTCTTTGATCCACCTGGAGTTCATTTTTATGTATGGTGTGAGGTACAGATCTTGTTTCATTTTTCTGCAAATGGATATCAACTTTCCGCAGCACCATTTATTAAACAAACATTCTCTTCCCCATTTAATGGATTTGGGGCCTTTGTCAAAGATCAGCTGAC
>NW_006922600.1:48061-50815 GCF_000298275.1 Orycteropus afer afer
TTAGGTCCTACTAACACTCACCAATATCCAAGCTGTCTGTGCCGTCAGGATTGCTGCCAGACTGCAGCTCCATATGTCTCCTTTTTTGGTGTTTTCGTGCAAATTCTTCTGCTAGTTGGAGTTTAGTCCACTTCTATATCCTTCCCTTCAAGGCTCAGGGGTCTAGGATTATCTTCTGTATCTGTGTTAATTGGTTCCCTTTTTCTTCGCTGAAGAGGGTCTGTGCAGTCTTTCTACCTATTCTGCCATCTTACTGGAACTCCCCTGACCCTCTACTTTACCAAGCATGATATCCTTGTCCAGGAAGTAGTCCCTTCTGACAGGATGACCAAAGTAGGTGAGATGAAATCTGGCCATTCTCATTTCTAAAGAAGCATTCCAGCTGCACTTCTTCCAGGACAGTTTTTTCATTCTTCTGCCAACCCATTGTATTTTCAGTATTTTTAGCCAACACCAGAATTCAAAGGCATCAGTTCTTCTTCAGTCTTCCTTATTTATTGTCCAGTGGTTAAAGCATCTGGCTGCTAACCAATAGGTTGGCAGGTTGAACCTACCAGATGCTCCAGGGCAGAGAGATGACACTTTGTCTTATAGAGTCACTATGAGTCAGAATCAACTCAATGACAGTGGAGTGGCGGTGGGGGAAGTGTTACCATGTCAATAAATTCAATCAAATCTAAAATTATATATCTCCCTCTTTGGATGGGCACCATTACAATCCATTGCCACACAAATTCTTCAGAGTTTTGTTAGAAATGCTCAAATTTCCTCAGATTTCTTGGATGTGTAACATTTTTCTCTAATCTTGACTGAATACTTGACCCCTGTCTGGGAAGATATTACAGGATCTTCTTCTAGCTATAGGCCTGAAGATGATAATGGGTGTGGGATAGTGGCATTAGTAAAATTGTCTTCCTGTTGCAATTTAACTCTTACAGGCAAGGAAACTACTGGATCTTTAAGCAAAAGAGAAATAGCCTAGTTGGCCAAAGAGAAGAAATTCTTCTGCTGGAAAGGGGAGATAATTGGGCATTTTGGTCTTGAATTTCTTTTAATTCTCTCAATTTATTATTATTGAGTTCTCATTTTTTTATTTCAGTGACTTGCTTTGACAAAAGTGTCCTGTCAAGGCTGGGATATGAACAAATTCTGTAATTCTGTAATTCACAGGATCAAACATGTCATTTAGATTTTGGCTAACTTAGCCCTCCACCTGAATTGGATAAGAAATGTTATGAGCGTGTTGCCTGACTATAGTTATTCTGTGAGCCTTTGAGCCAGTAATTTAAGATTTTGAGTTTGTCATTCTTTTTTGTAAGCTTTCTAGTGCCATTAGAAACTTCCAGTTCACCTCACTGTCTTTGAATTCCTTACATGCTTCACTCTCATCTATGACAGCAATGAGATCCTTCAAAGACTTACTGTGCAAACTGAGTTGCCCAAGCTGCCATACAGCCCTGCAGCAAGAAGCAGAGCCACCCCAGCTGCCCTGCAGGCCCATAAGCATGAGAATAGGTACATCTTATTTTGTGTAACTGAAATTTGTGGGTTTAGTTACACAGAAATACTGACAGATGAAATTTGTTTTCCAAAATAAAGTCAGTAAGTGTATTTGAATCAAGATTTCTTAGTTGGAAGCACATAAGTTATTCTCAAAGCCATGTATGATAAGAAGATCATCCAAATGCATACAATAAGAAGAGAACAAAGAACAGAGCAATGAGAAACATTTTTTTCTATGTATTTCCATAGTGATACTGCCTCAGAAACCCAAGGAGGGGTCACTATGAGTCAATTTAACTCAATGGCAGTGAGTTTTGAGTTTTTTATGGGTCAAGTTAGAAGAATTCATTTTTATGTGGCTATATAACGAGCATTAGGTAAGCTGATGTGTAATAAATGGAAATTCCTTCAATGATCTCACAGCCAAAGGGGATCTTCTATTTTAATAAATGTTTAGAAAAAATAAAAAGAAAACAACAAAAAGGCTTATCTCTTTCAGAGGATAACTTAAAGAGTTGCTTCGTCACTTCATGCCATGAGCTGTCATATTTCCCCTCCATAGTATCAGGGGCAGGAGGCAAGGCTAGGCCCCAAGCCCCCTAGATCCAGGGAAGGGAAAGTCCAGGAGTGGCCTCAAGGACCTCAGGAGCAGCAGGATATCCAGGTAAAAAGGGGTGGGAGGCAAGGCTAGGCCCCAAGCCCCCTAGAGCCAGGAAAGGGAGGGAACAGGAGCAGCTGGGGACCATAGAGTGGCAGGTTTCATGTAGGAATTAGGTAAGAAGAGGTTGCAGATGTTTCCAACAGCTAAGGGAGAAAAACTTGTCTGTCAGTTTGTCATACTCTGAGCCTTGTACATTGCTGTGAGGCTTGAGGCTGTGCCACTGGTGTTTCAGATGCCAGCAGAGTTGTACATGGTGCACAGGTTTCAACTCAGCTTACAGACTAAGACAGTCTAGGAAGAAGGAGGAGGCCATCCACTTCTCAAAAATTGGCCAGGAAAAACCTTATGAATAGCAGAGGAACACTGATACATTACTGGGCAACTTTATGAATAGCTTGGAAACATTGTCGAACACAGTGCAGAAGACTACCCCTTGGGTTGTAAGGCACTCAAAATAGGAGTGGGAAAGAGTTGCCTTATTAGAGTAGAACCAACCTTAATGATATGGATAAAGTAAGTCTTTCAGGACTTCCATGTACTGACGTGGCATGATTCAAAATTGAGGAAAAACAGCTACAAATATCCATTAA
>NW_006922600.1:52455-62367 GCF_000298275.1 Orycteropus afer afer
AGAAGTAGATTGCCCCATCTTCCTTCTGAGGAGTGGCTGGTGGGTTTGAACCGCCAGCCTTCTGGTTAGCAGTCAAGTGCCTTAGGCACATCAAAAGAAGATGGAAGGAATACACAGAGTCACTGTACCAAAAAGAACCAGTGGATCTTCATCCATTTCAGGACCTGGCATACATTCAAGAACCAATGGCATTGAGGGAAGAGGTTGAAGGTGCACTGAGGGAATTGACGAGGAACAAGGCTCCAGGAATTGACGGACTACCCATTGAGATATTTCAACATATGGATGCCCCGCTCAAGGCACTCACTCAGTTATGCCAAGAGATTTGGAAGACAGCTACCTGGCCAACTGGCTGGAAGAGATCCATATTTGTACCCATTCCAAAGAAAGGCAATTCCACAGAATGTGGAAATTATAGAACAATATCATTAATATCACATGCAAGTAAAATCTTACTGAAGATAATGCAAAACTGGTTGCAGCAGTATATTGACAACTTCTAGAGGTGCAGGCTGGATTCAGAAGAGGATGTGGAATGAGAGATCATTGCTGACGTCAGAAGGATCTTGGCGCAAAGTAAAGAATACCAGAAAGATATTTAGTTGTGTTTTATTGACTACACAAATGCATTTGATTTTGTGGATCATAACAAATTGTGGATAACATTGAGAAGAATGTGAATTCCAGAACACTTAATTGTACTCATGAGGAGCCTGTATATAGACCAGGAGGCTGTCGTTCAAACAGAAAAGGGAGTGCGTCAGGGTTGTATCCTTCCACCATACTTATTCGATCTGTATGCTGAGCAAATAATCCAAGAAGCTGGACTATATGAAGAAGATAGTGGCATCACGATTGGAGGAAGAATCATTAACAACCTGTGATATGCTGATGACACAACTTTGCTTGCTGAAAGTAAGGATGACTTGAAGTACTTACTGATGAAGATTGTAGAATACAGTCTGCAGTATGGATTACATCTCAATAAAAGAAAACAAAAATCCTCACAACTGGACCTATAAGCAGCATTACAATAAAGGGAGAAAAGATTGCAATTGTCAAAGACTTCACATTGTTTGGTTCTACAATCGATGCCAATGAAAGCAGCAGTCAGGACATTAGACAACGTATAGCACTGGGCAAATCAGCTGCAAAGGACCTCTTTGAAGTGCTGAAGAGCAAAGATGTCTCCTTAAGGACTAAGGTGCGCCTGACACAAGCCATGGTATTTTCAATCGCCTCATATGCATGTGAGAACTGGATAATAAATAAGGAAGACGGTGGAAGAATTGATGCTTTTGAGTTGTGGTGCTGGTGAAGAATGCTGAAAGTACCATGGACTGCTGAAAGAACTAACAAATCTGTCCTGGAAGAAGTGCAGCCGGAATGCTCTTTGGAATTGAGAACAGCCAGAATTCATCTTACATACTTTGGTCATGTTGTCAGAAGAGACCATTCCCTCGAGAAGGATGTCATGCTTGGTAAGGTGGACGGTCGACAAAAGATGGGACGGCCTTCAAGAAGATAGATTGACACAGTGGCTGAGGCAATTGGCTCAAGTATAGCAAGCATCATGGACCTGATGCAGGATTGGGCAAAGTTTCGTTCTGCTGTGCATAGGGTCACTGTGAGTCAGAGAAGACTCAACAGCACCTAACAACAACAACAACCGTGCAGTAGTCCCAGTGTCTAGACTTCTGGCTTATGGCTTAGTCCCTAAGGTCCTTGTGTAAATGTTTCTTCACTGGGTCAACTCCTCTATTAAGCCAATTTTTGTAATCCCTTGATGCCCAAATGCCCTGATCTCTCATGCACTCACTGATAGAAGGAGTAAAATGGCTCATCCAAAAGTTCTTCATGATGCTTCCCTGCCTTAGTGGTTTGGTTAGTTCATCAACTTTGTTATTATATCATGCCACCTCCATGAGTTATTTTTCATGAGCTGAAGTATGGTGCACCATGATGGGCAGAGTAGGAGCCCATGTGGTGATTGTTTCCCCACATCTCTTTATCCCAATTGGCTCAACCTCATATTTTCCAGTCATGATTTTGCCAAAGTCCAGATCAGTAGTGAGCCCATTAGCCACTGACAGAGAGTCCAGAAAAAAATATGAGTCTTAGGAAAATGTTCATGGAGCATGTACTCTATTGTTAAAAGTATTGCATGCAGCTCAGCCCATTGGGTCCTTCAGTCTAGCCCCCACATAGAAATTGGAGTATTTTAATAGGGGTGACAAGTTTTGGTTGTCCATTGTCTGTCTCTCTTATACTTCATGCTTGCTCCATCTTACGGAAGACGATCCTCCCTCCAGTCCCCTTTGAGTAAAAAACAGGGTCAATTCTGGGGGTTTTGGCAAATTAACCTCAGTGGCAGCATATGTTACTATTTTCTCATGGAACTGTGACACTCCAGTACGGCCAGGTTTTACTGATCCTGTAGATACCATTTCCATTTTAATAAGGATTAAATTTTACAGGAAAGTTTTTTCCATTGCCCAGAGCATAACAGAAATTTAATTTGTAAGGTAATTAGTTCTACCCCAGTAAAGACTTCTTTTTCAATAAGTGCCCAGTATGATGCCCAGAGGTGTCTCTCTAGTGAGGAATACCTTTGAGCTCAGTCTGGGAGCTGCTTACACCAAAAGCCTAAAGGTAGTTGTTTATCTGTCCATTTGGCCCAGAGGCTCCAAGATGCAAATGTTGGGGTGGCAGAGACTTCTAACTTTAATACCTATCCTCAAGGCACTAGTGAGAAAGCTAAATTAATAGCCTCATTTAGTTTATCTAGTGCCTGTTGTTGCTCAGTTCTGCACTGAAAAGTGGAATACTTACAGGTGTCTTGACTGAGAGTAGCCAGCAAATATTTGAGGTAAGGAATGTGTTGGTGCCAGAATCCAAACATTCCTACCAAATGTTGGACCTCTTTAATCGATATGAGAAGTTAGAGTCTAGGAGCTTGTCTATTACCAGATTGAGAATAGTTTGCCCTTGTGAGTTCCAAATGTAGCCCCAAAACTTAACAGACTGGGATGGTCTTTGTACCTTATGCAAGGCAATTGCTTGTCCCCTCTCAGTGAGCTGTTTACTCATGGTTGTGAAGGCCTGTGCCACAGAGTCTTGGTCAAGTCCACTGCAGATGATGCCATTAATATAATGCCAAAGCTAAGTTTCGGGTGGAAGTGCAGGGCAGACATCAGGTCCTATCTGCAAAACCCACATGCAATCACAAGGTACCTCATAGGCAACTGGGAAAAGTTATACTGTTGACTCTCAAAGGGGAAGGGGAATTGTGGTTGACTGTCCTGTGAAATTTTCAATGAATAGAAGATTTTAATCAAGTGTATATTTCCAAACTATTTGCCCGTGTTATTTTGAATACCATTCATCAAGGTGATCATATCTTGTAGAGGTGCTCTAATAAAGGGGAAGGCTTTGTTTAGTTCTCTATAGTCTAGTGTCAGCCCCCATTCATTAGTAGTGCCGGAAAGCACAAGCTATACTAGGAGATTGAAAGGTAAGATGGTAGGAATCAGTACCCCTTCAGTGTATTGTCTCGGCTGGTACTGGGGCATACACCACACACACCAGGAGGAGAAGCTTAACTGGTTTTCACCAAGCAGTGCCCATCAATGGCATAAAGACTTGGGTTTGTTCCTCGAGGTTATTGCTGACTAAGGAGGTCCATTCCAATAGTGGTAAAAAGGATAGTCTCAGGGAGAACAACCAGGAAAACAAGCATCTTTTAGCAACAGGGCCAATTTTAACAGGTAAATGATAGTTACCCCTATGATTATTCTTCCTGCCAAGTTGGTCACCTCCTGTGTGGGACCCTCTAAATCATGAATTTTTCCTAGGATTAGGGATATCTGGGCACCCATTTCCAGCAAATCCAGTAGTGTTATTTATTTTCAAGGCAATGGCTCACTTGGTTGTATAGGCTAGGAGCTCTGGTGGTGTAGTGCCTAAGGCATTTGACTGCTAACCAGAAGGCTGGTGGTTCAAACTCCTCAGAAGGAAGGTTGAGCAATCTACTTCCATAGTGATACTGCCTCAGAAACCCAGGGAGGTGTCACTATGAGTCGGATCTGACTTGACAGCAGTGAGTTTGGTTTAGTATTTTTGGGGTTGGTTGTATAGGCTGGCAAGTTCCAAGTCTGTAGGTCAGATGTCAGGTTGGAGGCTTCTCCAGAGTCATGTAGCTGCTAGGACTGACAAACCCAAGATCTCAGATCAGATGGGAAACTGCTGGTTCATGGGCTGCAGAGGCTGAGATCAGCAGGTAAGTTGGCAGGCTGCTGGCTCAAGTCCAAAGAACCAAAGGTAAAATGATGAAGACCCAGAGGCAAGATTCAGATTAAGTGAAAACAAGGGAGGTTTACCAGAACATCTATATATATTGAAAGCAGGTCACATCCCCAAGGACATGCCTTTCAACTGATTGTTTGTTCATAGCAGCTCTCATCTTGCAGGTGATTCCATTATATCAGATCTTATCATGGGGGATGACTACATCATCACATAACTGCCAAAACACATCATAGCTGCCAAACCACTGAGAGTTATGGCTCAGTCAATGTGACACATAACTTTAACCATCACAAAGCCCATACTACAGTTAATATGGTAAAAGGGAAACCACAAGATTCCTATATGGGAGTGAGTTTCTGCCAGTTGAGGAGATCAGGAGAATGTGAGGCTATCTCCCAAGGAGAATCCGATTGTGAGTTGTAACCTAACCCTTGCACATATTTTAATTTATCTCCTGAGTACTAAAGATCAGCCAACCTGAGACCTCCCATCCCTTTGGGTCCTGTATAAACTCTTGTTTATGTTAGGGTTCACATTTAAGTGGGGTCCTGGCTGTAGGAAGGTAAGTGGAAGCCAGCTTTGTTTATAATAGTAACTTTGCTTTAGGCCAGGGTAGGCACTGTTGGTAGGATTTACTGGCAACACTTGACTCTGCATTTGGTTTTCATGAGTTTCCATTAAATCTAGGGCATCTATGGCTTCCTGAATTGTTTTAGCACTAGCCATCATTATCAGTAAAAAAAATCAAAAACCAAACTCACTCCCATAGAGTCAATTCAACTCATAGCTACCCCTCCTTGGGTTTCTGAGGCAGTATCTCTACGCAAGTAGATTGCCCAATCTTCCTTCCGAGGAGTGGCTGATGGGTTTGAACCACCAGCCCGCTGGTTAGCAGTCAAGTGCCATAGGCACTAGGCCACCATTAATCAGGAGCCGCCCTAAGAAGCAATTGGGCCGACTCAGGATTAAACTCAGCCTCCTCTGGACTTGCTAAACCCATTCCTACATTCCCAGCTGAGAGAGGAGATTTTTGGCTTCAGTTAAAGTTTTCCATTGACAGTCTGCCAGGGTTGTTACGAGCCCTAACACAGTGGAGGCAGCCTTCCAAATCATAAAAAGCCACATCAACAAGGTTTATATGGACCAAGGTCCAGAGCCTCTTCTGTGGCTCATGCCCACTTTTCACACCAATTGTGCGATAATATCCTTTAGCAAGGACACCATATTTCCATTCTGTGCTATGGCAGCCAATTGCTTAATTTCAGCCCCCATTACGTGGAACTCACTCCCCCACCAAATATGTTCTATATAGCCAGGCAGCCCCCTTTTCATTTGGTCCCCCCAAAGCCAGTTCTAATGGAGTGGGTTTACTCAAAACACTGGCACAACCACTAGGCCAAGCTAATGAGGCACAGGGGAAAACAATGAAAATGATACAAAATTTAAGTCTCAACGACCTGAGGCCATGCAGGATCATTTTGCCAACTGACTGTCCTATTGACTAGGTGAAACCCATATTGATTTCCTGATTATCACCAAAACTCTTCCCTTTTTCTCATTTCCACATTAGTGAGTTTGAGGGATTTGGGAGCTGACCTAGGAAAATAGATATGACCATGAGATGGCAGTGTGGCAAAACAAGTTATTTATTGGGGTGATGCTCTGATGGAGAGAAAGTCCCTCACGACATGAAATCTTCCAAAGGCAGGTGGTATGGGCACCACTCAGGAGAGGATGATAGCAAGGGAACTCCTGGGAGAGAGAGACAATGGAGAGGAAAATTACATGTCTAAGTCACTCAGCAGCAAGGTGGAGAGGCTCTGGCTCTGGGTCAGAGAACTCCAGATAGCATCAATGGCTTTAAGTCTTTATAACCACAGGGTTTATCTTATCTATGCCTAACAAGTGATAGTGCAGTTTCAAGGTGTATACAAAGCAGGCAGGATTTAAATGGCTAAATATCTCCTTACAGTGAATTTTTTTTTAAAAAAAGCAATTGGATGTATACAAATTTTAATGTGCTGCCAGTGGGCTTTTGGACTAAAGGGTCCCAGCCTGTTGTGAAAAATAAACAACACATGGGCCTATACAAAGAGGTTATCTTTGGCTTCTTTGATGTCAGATGGATCTTGGCTGAAAGCAAAGAATACCAGAAAGATGTTTACCTGTATTTTATTGACTATGCTAAGGCATTCAACTGTGTGGATCATAACAAATTATGGATTTCCTTGAGAAGAATGGGAATTCCAGAACACTTCATTGTGCTCATGAGGAACCTGTACATAGACCAAGAGGCAGTTGTTCAGACAAAACAAATACTGCATGGTTAAAAATGCATGGTTAAAAATCAGGAACAATGTGTGTCAGGGTTGTATCCATTCATCATACTTGTTCTATGTGTATGCTGCACAAAGAATCTGAGAAGCTGGACTATATGAAGAGGAACATGGCATCAGGATTGGAGGAAGATTCCTTAACAACCTGTGACATACAGACGACACAACCTTACTTGCTGAAAGTGAAGAAGACT
Organism: Orycteropus afer afer; assembly: GCF_000298275.1. Taxonomy (NCBI): domain Eukaryota; kingdom Metazoa; phylum Chordata; class Mammalia; order Tubulidentata; family Orycteropodidae; genus Orycteropus; species Orycteropus afer. Next base: position 59,294 of record NW_006922600.1, read on the forward strand.
TGAAGCACTTAGTGATGAAGCTCTGATACTACAGCCTTCAGTATGGACTTCACCTCAACATAAAAAAAACAACAATCTTCACAACTGGACTAATAAGCAATATCGTGATAAATGGTAAAAAGATTAAAGTTGTCAGGGATTTCATTTTACTAGGATCTACAATAAACACCCATGGATGCAGCAGTCAAGAAATCAGACATCATATTGCACTGGGCAAATTTGCTACAAAAGACTTCTTTAAAGTGTGAAAAAGCAGAGATGTCACTCTGAAGACTAAGGTGTCCCTAACCCAAGTCATGGTATTTTTTTTTTTAACTTTGTATTGTGATTTGGGTGAAATTTTACAAAGCAGGTTCATTTTACATTCAATAGTTCATACACATTTTCACGTGGTGACAATGGTTACAGTCCCCACAGTCCCTCACTTCCCACTTTCTCCCTATGGTTATCCTTTCCCTGTGTCCTCCTTGCCTGTGCATTCCTGACTCCCTACCTTTCTCCCTGTGCAAATGCTGCCCTTCTGATCTTGCAGGGTTAATTGTTCTAAGGAGTGCATCTTCCTGGTGTAGATGTTCAGCTCTTAGGGCTCTCTATTGTTTGGCTGGCAGTTAAAACAGGGGAATGAGTTCCATGCCAGGCCCAAAGGGTGACTCTGGGCCATAGTATTTTCAGTATTCTTCGCAACATCACAACTCAAACTCATCAATTCTTCTGCCATCTTCCTTAGTCACTGCCCAGCTCTCACATGCATATGAGGCAAATGAAAATACCATGGCTTGGATTATGGGCTCCTTAGGCTTCAGAGTGACATCTCTGCTTTTTCACACTTTAAAGAGGTCTTTTGTAGCAAATTTGCCCAGTGCAATATGATGTCTGATTTCCTGACTGCTACATCCATGGGTGTTTATTGTAGATCCAAGTAAAATGAAATCCCTGACAACTTTAATCTTTTTACCATTTATCACGATATTGCTTATTAGTCCAGTTGTGAAGATTGTTGTTTTCTTTATGTTGAGGTGAAGTCCATACTGAAGGCTGTAGTATTAGAGCTTCATCACTAAGTGCTTCAAGTCTTCTTCACTTTCAGCAAGTAAGGTTGTGTCGTCTGTATGTCACAGGTTGTTAAGGAATCTTCCTCCAATCCTGATGCCATGTTCCTCTTCATATAGTCCAGCTTCTCAGATTCTTTGTGCAGCATACACATAGAACAAGTATGATGAATGGATACAACCCTGACACACTCGTTCCTGATTTTTAACCATGCAGTATTTGTTTTGTCTGAACAACTGCCTCTTGGTCTATGTACAGGTTCCTCATGAGCACAACTAAATGCTCTAGAATTCCCATACTTTCCAATATAATCCATAATTTCTTCTGATCTACACAGTTGAATGCCTTAGCATAGTCAATAAAACACAGGTAAACATGTTTCTGGGATATTTTGCTTTTAGCCAAGATCTATCTGACACCAGCAATGATATCCCTCATTCCATGCCCTCTTCTGAATCTGGGTTGAATTTCTGGCATTTCCCTATTGATGCATCTCTTTTTGAATTATCTTCAGCCAAATCTTACTTGTGTGTGCTATTACTAATCAAAATGGTGATGGCATGAACCCACCAAGAGGCATCTCTTACAAAAAGTCTGGTGACCCAATTCTGGAGAATCACAGCCTTAAAAACCCTATGGAGCAGTTCTACTCTGCACACATGGGATTCTCATGGGTAAGAATTGACTTGACAAGTGAATCTTCAAATTGTTGTTGTTATGTGCCACCGAGTCGAACCCAACTCATAGCGACCCCTCCTTGGGTTTCTGAGGTGGTATCACTACGGTAGTAGATTGCCCAACCTTCCTTCTGAGGAGTGGCTGGTGGGTTTGAACCACTAGCTTTCTGGTTAGCAATCAGATGCCTTAGGCACTATGCTACCAGAGCTCCCAATTAGAGGTCGGGAAACCTTGACTCAAGTGTTCACTCTTCCATGCCAGTAACTAGTGTGACCTTCTCCATTTAAAAAAAAAAAAAAGAAAAGAAAAGAAAAACAAGAGCTTGGACCCAATTTCTAAGGGTCCTCCCAGCTCTGACATTCTAAGAAAATCTGAGATTACTCTCCCATGTCTCTGCCTTTATAGAAAATGCAAAGAAGTGTGTGGCCATACATCCTGGGAGAAGGAATCTCTCAACAAATGGTTCTATATCTTAGCTATATAAAATAACAGCCAACTGAAATTTAACCTCATATGTCAATATTAATACCAGGTGGATTAAAGAGTTGAATGTCAACATTCAGACAACTTTCAAACAGAAAGAAAATGTAGAATAAACAGAAGTAAAGGAAAGAGAAACAATGAAATAAAAAATTCTATATGGATTTTCAACATAAAAATAAGGAACTATGCACTTAGAGGGAGCTCTGGTAGTATAGTGCCTAAGGCACTTGACTGCTAACCAGAAGGCTGGCAGTTCAAACCCACCAGCCAGTCATCAGAAGGAAGGTTGGGCAATCTACTTCCGCAGGGATACTACCTCGGAAACCCAAGGAGGGGTCACTAAGAGTTCGGTCCGACTCGATGGCACATAACAACAACAACAACATGCACTTAGAAACATTAAAGAATTTAGAGTACAAAACACAAATTAGGAAAAATTATTTCAGCAACCAATTAAAAATGAAAATACAGTCTTATCCATCCACCTTCCTTTCTGAGACCTTGAATGAAGATTGAACCATAAAGTCTAACAGAATTAGAAATGAAAGAAGTATTTCAACCCCACATACCTGGGAAAACTGGTTTCACCAAAAATTAGAAAGTTCACCTTGAACGTTCCAGTGGCTAATCAATAGATTCTACGTAATAATTCAAGACTGGAACACAGGTATTACTGATACAATTATAGTTTACTTACTGGCCCATTAGAAATTATTTACATGCTCAATATGTCATTTGATTCTTGGAGAAATCCGTGAAGTAGCTAGTGAATTATTAAACAATACAGACTTCAGAAATGATAAGCACCTCACAAAGCTCACATATAACCAAAAAACCAACTGGCCTAAAGAAGAGTGGTACAC
>NW_006922600.1:95352-95856 GCF_000298275.1 Orycteropus afer afer
CACATTAAGCTTTTCCACCACTAGGGCATCCTATCCTGTCTTTCAAACAACCAACCAATTGACATCAAGTCTAGTGCGACTCTTGAGGATCTCCTGTGTGTAGAGTAGAACTGTGCTCTTTAGGCTTTTCCTTGGCTAATTATTTTAATAAGTAGATCACCAGGTCTTTCTTCCGCAGTGCATTAGTAAACTCAACCTCCAATCTTCTCGTTATCAGCGGGGCACATTAAGCGTTTGTACCACTTGGGATTCCTGTCCCATGTGGCAAACAACAAACTGACCAGTGGCCAAGGAGTCAACTCTGATTTATGACTACCCCACGTGTTGCAGAGCTGAAATGCGCTCCATCGGATTTTCAATGGCTGACTTTGGGGAACACCTCACCAGGCCTTTCTTCTGCAGTGGTTTCGGTAGAGGACCTCCAATATTTGGATGAGCAGCTGGGCACATTGACCATTTAACCCACCCTGGCACCCTATCCACTCTTCTGAATGATGATGCAGT
>NW_006922600.1:95956-96657 GCF_000298275.1 Orycteropus afer afer
GAGTAGGTGGATACATTTGTCATTTGCCTCCCCAAGGTACCCTTATCCCATCTTCCAAGGAACCGACCAATATGGAGCCATCAAGGGGACTGTGACTCATGACGACCCCACATGTGCCAAAGTGGAACTGTGCTACAATGAATGTGAATCGGCTGATGTGTCAGAAATACAACGCTAGGCCTTTCTTTCAAGGTGCCTCTGTACGGACTCAACCTCCAACCTTTTGGGTGACTCCTGTGCCATCTTCCAAACAACCAACCTGTACCATCGAGTCTAGTGGAACTCCTGATGATCCCATGTGTGACAAGTAGGACTGTGCTCTGTAGGATGATCAGTGGCTGATGGTTTCACAGATACATCAGCATGCTTTCTTCCACAGGACCTCTGGTGTACTCCACCTCCAAACTTTTGGTTTACAGCTGGACACATTAACCAGTTAACCTATCCAGGTACTCTTACCCCCTCTTGCAATCAATGAACCAATCAGTGGCAATTGAATGGACTCTTGGCCATGTACATCATGTACGTCACTTGTGAGCCTGAGCAGAACTGTGTTCCACAGGACTTTCCGTGGCTGACTTTGCAGAATTCAAAGCCAGACCTGATTTCCAGGACACATATGGGTGAACTCCACCACCACACTTTCAGTGAGCAGCTGCGTAGTATGTCATTTGCACCATCCAGGCACCCTTACCCATCTT
>NW_006922600.1:98008-100054 GCF_000298275.1 Orycteropus afer afer
ATTGACTGTGACTCATGACGAAACCCTGTGTGCCACAGCAGAACTGTGCTACAACGGATCTTTAATGTCTGATGTTTCCGAAGTACACATCCAGGCCTTTTTTCTGCAGTGTCTGTGTGCACTCAACCTCCATACTTTTGGATAATAACTATGCAATAGTTATAACAGACAATAACTAAAACTTGGAACCACGCAGGAACTCCTATCCCATCTTCAAACCAACCAACCATCATCCATCAAATTGATTCCCACTCATGATGTCCCCATGTGGGCCAGAGAACAGCTGTGCTCCATACCATTTCCAGTGGCTCATTTTTCAGAAGTAGATCATCAGCCATTTCTTCCAAGTTGCCTTTGGGTCAACTTGACCTCCAAACTTTTGGTCACCAATTGGACACATGAACCATTTAAACCACACAAGGACCCATGCCCCATCCTCAAGTGAACCTACCAAAAAGTAGCCATCAATTGCACTCTGACTCATGACAACCTCATGTGTGCCAGAGCAGAACTGCACATCATAGGTTTTCAATGGGTGATTTTTCAGAAGTGTACATCACCAGACCTTTATTCCAAGGCACTTCTGGGTTGACTTGACCTCCAAACTTTTGGTTAGCCAAAAGTTGGGCATACTAAACTTAGGCACCACTACACAGCCCTGTCCAATCTCCCAGAAAACCAACTAGTTGCCATCAAGTTTACTGGGACTCGTGGCAATGCCATGTGTATCAGAGTAGAAATGTGCTCTATAAAGTGTTCAGTGCCTAATTTATCGTTAACTAAATCACCACACCTTTCTTCCATAGGGCCTCGGTGGACTCAACCTTAAGCTTTCGATTAACAGTGGGGCGCATTTGTGCCACACAGGGACACCTGCCCCATGTTCCAAACAACCAAGTGACCAGCAGCCAAGGAATCAACACCAATTCATGATGGCCCCATGTGTTCCAGACTAGAGATGTGCTCCACAGGATTTTTAGTGGCTCATTTTATAGAAATACATTACCAAACCTTTCTTTCCCGCAGGAATATTTTGGTTAGCAACCAAGCCTGTTACATTTTCACACCACTACAGATCCCCCTCCAATCTTCCAAGCAACCAGTGGTCGTTGACTTGACACTGACTCTTGACTGCCCCAATGCATGCCAAGACGGATCTGTGCTCCATACGATTTTCAATGATTACTGAACCTGCAACTTTTCAGTTACTAGGTTTACATGTTAACAGTTTGCAACATGCAGAGACTCATATCCCATCATTAAAACATCACTAAAACAGCCAAACCACTTTTCCTCAAGTCTACGGTGACTCATGGCAATCACACACAGGTGGGATTAGAACTGTGCTCTATATGGTTTTCAATGGCTAAATGTATGCAAATAGATCTCCAGGCCTTGTCTTCCACAGGGCCTCTGGTGGACTTGACCTCCAAACTTTCATCTGGCTGCTGAGCACTCTAAACATTTGCATCACCCCGGGACTTCTGTGTAGTCTTCAACCAACTAAGCAACAAGTGGCCACGGAGTCAGCTCCAGATTATGATGACCCCACGTGTGCTTATGCAATTCTGCTCCCCAGGATTTTCCATGGCTGATTTCTCAGAAGTAAATTACCAGGCATTTCTGCTAGGGCACCTGTGCGTGGACCAGACACCAAACCTTTCAGGTACAAGCTGGCACTTTAACCATTTGCACCAACCAGGGATGCTTGTCCTGTTACCAAACAAACCAATCAGCTGTCATCAGGTCTATTGTGATGCATGATGATCCCATGTGTGTCAGAGGACAGCTGTGCTCTAAAGGATTGTGGGTTTTAAACCACCAGCCTTTTGGTTAGCAGTCAGATGCCTTAGGCACTACGCCACCAGAGTTCTGACAGGATGGTCAATGGGTAATTTTTGGAAATAGATGGCCAGGCTTTTCTTCTGCAATGCTTCTGATGGAGTCGACTTTCAAGCTTTGGGTTGTCAACTGGGCATGTAGACATTTTGAATCATGTAGGGACCCTTAGCTATCTTCTAATCAACCAACTGACCAGCATTCATG
>NW_006922600.1:112296-112721 GCF_000298275.1 Orycteropus afer afer
CAGAAATAGTCAGCAGTGCAGGCTGTGAGATACAATGAAAAGGGGAAATGGGGGAAATGTGTCCCCATGAAAACTAAGACAATGCAAAATGGAAGGGCCGTGAAAATGTTGCGTTAACCAGTAGGAAGTTGCCAAGCTCTTCTTTTTCAATGTGTTTTTGTCCTCCAGATTTCCTGAAGGGCAGAGTACTGGATGTCACTACTAATTATAAAGTGAGGTATTTTCTCTGCAAACACCTGTTCCCAAAGTCTGTATTACTCTTCACTAGAGAATTGACGGAATGTAAGTGTGATGGCTCTGAGGAAAAGGTCCAAGAGACTGAAAGTGAAGAGGAGGAGGAGGAAGAAAGTGAAGACCCAGAAGAGGGACCCACAAAGTATCTGGACCCAGCGGAGGGTAAGTCTGGATAATCCAGGTATCTGTGT
>NW_006922600.1:114015-115186 GCF_000298275.1 Orycteropus afer afer
TTCCCAAAAGACGGAGAACAAAGTGCAGTGTCTACTGTAGTCTATTGAAGGAAACCAGTAGGTGGCCTAGCTCAGCTGAGGCCAGATGGTCCTCCTAGGCTGCTGTGGACCAGCAGCATCAGCATCACCTCGGGATCCTGTTAGGGATGCAAATTCTCAGGCCTCAGTCCAGACCTACTGAGTCAGAAATTCTGAAGCCTGGGTACCAGCAATTTGTCAAGTCGTCTAGGTGATTCTGAAGCCCACTCAAGTTTGAGAACCACTGGTTTAGAACGATGGGCAAAGCACAGGGTGTCACCTGAGGTAGGATCTGCCTTATTTACTGACTAGGGATGGTTGCAGGAAAACAGAACCGGGCAGTAAAGACTGGGCTGGGAAACATACTAGAATTCCAGAGGCCGGAGACATAGAGCAAGTGGAGGAGCAAAGATTGGGTGGTGGCTGTAGAAAATCTTTTTCCGTTTTTGTTAAAGCAAAATGTTAGTTCTGGGAGGATACAAACAATATGATACCAGATATATGACGGTTAACACATGCCGAACAATCAGCATGGATCATGGGTAAAAATATATGTAGTAAAAGGCATGCATATGTGTTATGCATATATTGTATGCAGAACAGCATGTATGAGAATAAGAAAGTCCTCATTCAGGATAGTGGTTACATCTTGTGGAGTGAGAAGGAGGAGAATTCAATTGGCGAGAGAGACACAGTGGGCTTCAAGTGTATTTGTAATGTTTTCTTAATTTGGGTGGTGGGCACGTGGTTGTAATATTTTATGTGTGTTTTTTATTTTCAAACATTTCCTGGTTAAGAAAAAAAAAAGTTCAATTAACAGAAAAGAAGAAAGTTGGTCCAATGTCTGGAACATGTTTAAGGGACAAAAAGTGAAGTTGTGGTGACGAGAATTAGAGGATCAAAGGAGTGGAAGGGCCAGAGATAGGAGGGTAGAAGGCTCTGGTTCTATATTTAGCAAAGGCAGCCTGGGTGCTCTGTACGAAAAGAAAGCCAAAGCCTTTGGGTGACGAGTCAGTTCTGACTCATAGAGACCCTATTGGCGAGTGGAACTGCCCCACAGGGTTCTCCAGGTTGTTATCTTCATCGGAAGAGATTGCCAGGTCTTTTCTCCTGCGAAGCTGCTGGGTGGGTTTGAACCACCAACCTCTTGGTT
>NW_006922600.1:116995-118466 GCF_000298275.1 Orycteropus afer afer
AGATACCCTATACTAATCCTGCCTCATTAACTTAACAAAGACATCCCATTCCCCAATGGGATTGTAACCTCAGACATAAAGGGTAGGATTCACCACACATATTTTGAGGGGATATAATTCAATCCATAACACTATGGAAAAGAAAATCTTAATGGAGAGCTTCTCAGAGTAAGAACAACTGTGAATTTGTCCTCTCTCTTTTTTTTTTTAATTTTATTTCATTATTTTTTATTGTAATTTGGGTGCAAGTTCACAGAACAGAGTTTGTTTTACATCCAACATTTCGCATACAGTTGGTTTCAATCCCCAATCACTATCCCCAACCCTATCCCACTCTCCTCCCCTCCCTGCCCAGTATCCCCCACCCTCACCCCCTGTGCCCCTCATACTTATGCATTCCCGTGTGCCCTGCCTTTCCTCCCTGGCAATGTTGCCCCTCTGGTGCCCAGTGGTCGATCATGCCAAGGGATGCTGGGTTGAATGATCTGCATGTACATCTTATTTACTATTGCCCTAAAAGCCAGACCCTGGAAGTGAGTTTTATTCTAGTTCCTAAGTGTATCTCAGGGCCACAGTAATGGGGGTCCCACCAGAGTCCATATAACCAGTAATTCTGGTCCTTATTGTGTTTGGGGATTTTTTTCCATGTTTTCCATCCCACTCTCTCCAGGATCTCAAGTTTTGATCCTTTTCTGAGTGGTTGGCATTGGTAGCCGGGCACCATCTATTTCCTCTGGTCTCAATGTCTATCATTTCCTAGGGCTGACTGTTTCCATATGTCCTTGGTTCTCTTCACTCTTCTTTGTTTCTGAGGATAGGAGACCATTGGCTGCATCTTAGATGGCTACTTGAAAGCTTTTAAGACCCCAGTCACTACTCACCAACGTAGGTTGTGGAACAAGATTTCTATGTATTTTGTTGTGCCAGTTGAGCCTGGTGTCCCCCAATACTATGGTCCTGAGTAGGTAGATCCATTGGATTTCTCTCCCACAGTGTCTGGATGGCTGTGAGAGATTGCTCTATGTCCGTCTTCTGTTGCTTCTGTAAGGATTGTGGGTATTTTGTATCAATGGTATCTGTGTGAGATTAGCCTCAGCTGAATCTATCCTTGGTCTTGAGTGTAATCCTGTTCACTGACACCCATCTGATCTTCTCAGATGTTTATGTGTTTGTCTGTAGCCTGATGTTTGGTGTTCATGGTAATGCAGTATTGTGGATATACTGGTATCAGCCTCTGTCGTCTATATCTTATGTGCACAATTCAGTTTCCTCCCTTTCCCCAATGTTATGGTGGTCACAGACTCTTTCCATGCCATCCCTCCCCTGACCCACCTCAGCGTGTGGCCCCCAACGAGCCCCAGATTGTTGAAGTCATTCACCTGGGGTATTTCTATTGAAGCAGTATGGAGTAATGTTCTGGGAAACTTTGTTCTCTCTCAGGTGTGTAGAGCTCTGATGTTGGGATTGGTTA
>NW_006922600.1:119271-123727 GCF_000298275.1 Orycteropus afer afer
AAAGCTTACAGAACTGCTTTGCTTTCCTTCCAGCAATCCACACACAATCCGGTTTGTGACATCACTGCAATCCCCATACTGGAACAGCACTCTTCCTCCTTCCTCCCCATGCTCACCGCTTCCCTTTGTCCTTCCTTCCCATCCCATCCCTCCTTCCTAGCTCTATTCCTGGACAAATGGTGCCTTCTTGATCTTGTATGATTAAGTGTTCTAATGAGTGCATACCCTCCTTATTGGACTGTCATTTGTCTCAAAGTTGAGTCACGGGGATTGGGTTCAGTTCCAGTCCTGAAGGGTATTCAAGGGCCATAATCTCATTGATTTCATCAGTCTTCAGCAGGACAGAAAGCCTGATCTTTTTTATGATTTTGAGTTTTGTACCACATTTCTCTCCCACTCTATCAGGGACCTCCTAATGTGATCCCTTTTCGAGTGGTCAGCAGTGGTAGCCAGACACCCTGTATTTCTTTTGGTCTAAGGGGTCGTGGAGGCTGGAGTTCATGTGCTCCATTAGTCCTTAGGACACATCGATTCCATGCATCTTTCACTGTCTTCCCTCTTCTTTGCTCTGGAAAGGAGGGACCAGTAGTTGCACCTTTGATGGCTGCTCACAAGCTTTCCAGATCCAAGTCACTATTCACCAAGGTAGGATATAAAACATTGTCTTTGTGGACTGTGTGATGTCAGTTACCCTTAGTGTCTCCTGAGAGGATGTTGCCCTCCAGCCTTTCAGTTAGCAGCTGTGCACAGTAACCTTTTGCAGCACTAGCGACACGTACGCTATCTTCCAAACAACCAAGAAGTTAGTCGCTATTGATCAATTCCAGCTCGTGACTGTACCATGTGTGCCTTAGTGGAACTGCATGATGTAACATTTTCATTAGCCGATTTTTTTGAAGGAGATCACCAGGATGTTCTTCCAAAGCACCGTTGGGTGGACTCGACCTCCAAATTTTGATTAGCAATGGGCACATTAACCATTTACCCCACTATCCCATGCTCCTTCCAACCAACTAACCAGTGTCCATTGAATCGATTCCAACTCATGATGACCCCATGTGCACCAGAGCCAAATGGTGCTTTAAAGAAGTTTTTTGCCTACTCCAAAAGTCATCCGATTTACTTATTTATTTATTTATATTGTGATTTGGGTGAAAGTTTACAGAGAAAATTCACTTTCCAAACAGCAGCTCACATATACTTTGTCTCATGACATTGACTGCAATTTCCCATAATACAACAGCTCTGCTCCCACTTCCTTCCCATAGTTACCTCTTCCCTGTGTCCTTCCCTCCTGCCCCCTGAGCTATATCCCTGTGCATACACAGCCCTTCTATTCTCCCCTGATTGATCTCTCCAAGGAGTGTATCTACCTAATGTAAATGTTCAGCTCATATGCCTGTCTTTTGGTTGGCTGGAAGCCACAGGAGGGGGTTCAATTCTAAACCTGAAGGGTAGCTAGGGGCCATAGTCTCCGGAGTTCCACCAGGCTTTAGCAGACCAGCAAATGTGGTTCCTTTTTTTTTTTTTTCCATGTTTTAATTTTTTTATATGATTTTTCAATGGCTAATTTTTTGGAACCTGATCATCATGTCTTTCTTCCGCAGCACCACTGGTGGCCCTACCTTCCAAGCTTTTAGTTAGCAGCTGGCACATTAACATTTTGTACCATTGGGGATACTTGGCCCATGTTCCAAACAAAGTAAGTTGCCATGGAGTCTGCTGTGATCATAGCAATCCCACATGTGTCAGAGTAGAACTGTGCTCAGTAGGATTTCCAGGGGCTAATTTTTGGAAAATAGATGGCCAGCCTTTTTTCTACCACAGTTCTTGTGGATTCAGCCATCAACCTTTTTGTTAACAGCTGGGCACATGAACCGTCTACAACTTCCAGGGTCTTCTGTCCCATCTTACAACCAACAAAGCAAACAGTGGCCCTTGAGTTGGCTTCAACTCATGACAACACGTGTGAGCCAGAGTAGACTCTGAGTAGAACTCCCTTCAACAGGATTTCCATGGGGGATTTTTTCAGAAGTAGATAACCAAGCCTTTCTCCCAAGGTGCCTCTGGTGGACTCCACCTCCAAACGTTTTGTTATCCACTTAGCTCATTAACCATTGGCACCACCCAGGGATCCCTATCCCATCAACAACCAACCAATCACTTGCCATTGAGTCTATTGTGACTCATGGCGATCCCAGGTGTGTCCCAGGACAGCAGTGTTCTATAGGATTGTCAGTGGCTGGTTTGTGGGAAATAGCCAGGCCTTTCTTCCCTAGCACCTCTGTTGGACTCAACATCCAACTTGTTGTTTGTCGGGTGGGCTCATTGTTTTTCGGTAGTTTTAAATTGGGATTTTGCAACTTTACAGAGCAAATTGGTTTCCCACTCAACAGTCCATACACATTCTTGATATTATCCTTGTTCTTTTGGTTGGTTCTGTTGTGATGTCACCCATTTCATTTCTTCTTTGTATCCCTTGCATCTTCTCTTTCTTTTGTTAAATTTGCCAGTGATTTGCTGATTTTATTAGTCTTTTCCAAAAACTAACTTCTAGTGTTGATTCTTTCTGTTGTTTTTCTGTTTGATTTATGTCTGCTCCAATCTTAATTTTTTTTTTCTTCTGTTGACTGTAGGCTGATTCTACTGCTGTTTTTCTATTTGTTAGAGAGATTGGGTTAAGGTGTTGATTTGGGCCCTTCGTTTTATTTATTTATTTATATTGTGCTATGGAAAACAGTTTGGCAGTTCCTCCCAAAGTTAAACTTAAAAACATCATTTAAAAAAAAAAGTTGCCACGAAGTTGATTTTGACTCAGGGAAACTCTCCGAATTTCAGTGCTGAATTGTGTTAGCATATGACCCAGGAGAACCGCTTTTACGTATATACTCAGAAGACCTTAAAGGAGGGAATCAAACAGATCCTTACACACCAATGTTTGTTGCAGCATTACTCACAATCGTCAAAGGTAGAAGCAAGCCAAGTATCCATCAACAACTGAGTGGGTCAAGAAAATATGGTGTGTGCATACAATGAAATATTATTTAGCCATACAGAGAAATTACGTCCTGATGCATGGTAGTTAACCAAAAGTGACATATATTTATTAGTGGTTCCCAGGGGCTAGGTCAGGGGAAAATGGGAAATTATTGATTAAGGTGATAAAATAATTTGTAAATGAACATTGTGACTGTAATTAATGCCATTGAATTGCACACTTAAAATGGGTGACATGGAAAATGTTTTGTCATACACATTCTTGATATTATCCTTGTTATTTTGCATAATATCAAGAATAAAAAAAATAGTTGAAATGGAAAATTTTTTTTGTTATATATGTTTTGTCACAAAGAGCCCTGGTGGTGCAGTGGTTAAGTGCTTGACTGCTAAGGAACAGGTCAGCAGTTTGAACCCGCCAGGCGGTCTGCAGGAGAAAAGACCTGACAATCTGCTCCCATAAAGATTACAGCCTTGGAAACCCTATGGGGCAGTTTTCCTCTGTCCCATAGCGTTGCTGTGAGTCAGAATCGACTCTATGACACACAAAAGCAACAAAGTTTTACCACAATGAAATAAAGTTTAGCAAAATCAAACAAGCAGGGAAATATGAGACACATTTATTAAAACATTTGATCCTAAAGTGGTAGAACAAACAGGGAGGGGCTGAAGAGTTAAATCGTTACTTGTGCACAAACATCCAGGAATTCCAGGCAACTGAAGCTTTGCAATGTACTGGGCACTAGCAGTCCCAATTTACTTCACCAGAAAAATACTGAGGGAAGAGGAAAAGAAGTGTGCCTCTGTCTGAATGTTCTGGTTTACCAAGAGTCGACATGCAATCCACTTTGATTTCCACCCCTCTAAATGGGATGCCTGAGGAGATGCAGCCCTGGTGACCATCACTGACTGCCCACCTGGCTCCCAGGTTCGATCTGAGGGGCCTCTTTCTGAACTTGTTTTATCAGGGACCTGAAATGGGGAGGACAGAGGGGATTGAGCGAAGACTTTCTCTTGACTCCTGAGATCCTTCTGCTGCTCCCCAGGGCAAAACTCAGAAAGAATGGGAGCACCCTAGTGAGAATGCCAGGCTTTTGACCAGGATGAGGCCAGAATGTGGAAACTCTGACCTTCGCCTCCTTTTCCCTTTCCCTGGTATCAGTCCAGGACCCTTATTCAAATCTGCATCCCCTGACTATGGGCGGGGTTACATCTCAGGGGGACTGCAGTTGGTGACTCTGCCCTTCCAGTTCCCTGAGCTGTGTCCTTGTGACCCAAATAGTTCAAAGAGCACTCTGGGAAATTTAAATCTTCAAGGAACTCTTAGGCTTCCAATTTCTGTTCTGTTGGAGAGGCATTTCTGCTGTGGCCATAACCCAGTCACAAATCCATTGGGGATCCCCCTCCATCCCCAAACAAAGGAGAGGCAGCAGGGGTTACTGGAGGTGGAGACTCAAGG
>NW_006922600.1:125022-126201 GCF_000298275.1 Orycteropus afer afer
CCTTCCCAAAGTTGACCAGGACCTCGTTGACTGGTAAGAGGGTGCCCGTTGTCTGGTACAGTGGGCCTGGCCTGGTGGACTCGGGCTTAGTGGACGGAGCAGGCTAGAGGGAGTGGGACTGCAGCTCGCCAAGCCCTCTTGTGTGGGCCGAGCCTGGCGGCTCCTGGAGGGGTTGGGGGCGGGAGTCGGGTCGGCAAGTTGAGATGGAGCGCAGTGTTTCAGTTCACCTGTTACTGTGTCACCTGAAAGGCGTCCCCTGTGTGCTCAAAGCGCAGCCATAGGTAGAAATGCCTTGAATCCCAGACCTTTTTCTGTCCATCCTCAGGGACAGGGAGTCATCCCAGCTGCCAGCCCCCCTTTATGGGCAGAGACAGGTCTGGGGGCCTTTTTGTCCTCCTCCTGGCAGCTGCTGGATTGGCTCTTCAGACTCTGCCGTCAAAGTAGGCAGAGCTGGCCACTTCTTGCTCTGCTTAGTGCTAGACAAGTAACAGTAAGAAGGGTTAAGTGACCTGGTGCACCTCCCAGCTGCAGGCACAGCTGCTTGGCCTGGGCTGCTGGACGGCTCCTCCTCCCCCTCTTCCAGGCTCCAGGCCAACCCGCCCCCCACCCTTTCCCATCCCCTGCCCTCGCTACTCTGTCCTTAACAGCAACTTTTGCTGAAGGGCTAGTGATCCTCACGAGCTTCACCTTATCAAGCTTTATCTACCCAGCTCACTTTTCCGGGCTGCCAGAGGCTGTGTCCTGTGCCCTGCTCCCCGCGGAGATCCGCAGCCAGGGGCTTCCCAGGCATTCTGAGCACCCTTGTGCTTCTCCAGCTCCCTGGGACCTGACTTCCACCTGTCTGCCCTTCCCAAAGTTGACCAGGACTTCGTTGACTGGTAAGAGGGTGCCCCTTGTGTGGTACAGTGGGACTGGCTTGGTGGCCTCGGGCTTCGTGGACGGAGCAGGCTAGAGGGAGTGGGACTGCAGCTCGCCAAGCCCTCTTGCACGGGCCGAGCCTGCCGGCTCCTGGAGGGGTTGGGGGGTGGGAGTCGGGGCGGCGAGTTGAGTTGAAGCTCACTGTTTCAGTTCACCTGTTACTGCATCATCTGACAGGTGCCCCCTGTGTGCTCAAAGCGCAGCCCCAGGTGGAAATGCCTTCAATCCCAGACCTTCTTCTGTCCACCCTCAGGGACTAAG
>NW_006922600.1:126536-130231 GCF_000298275.1 Orycteropus afer afer
CCCACAGGGTTCTCTGGGCTGTTAACTTTATGGGGGGAGATTGCCAGGTCTTTTTTTCTGTGGAGCTGCTGGGTGGTTTTGAACCATCAACCTCTTGGTTAGAAGTAGAGTGCTTAACCACTGCGACACCAGAGCTACATGGGTGCTTTCTAGTTAGCATTCCTATATTCTTCTATATTCTATGGCAGCACATCTCATAACCTAACTTACATGATTATTATTTATAAATGTGTGTCTGTCTCCCTTATCCCCTAGAGTGTGAGCTCCTAAATGGTTGGGACCTTAATGTATTTTATTTATGGACCTCCCCTAAGATCCCTAGCACTGTGTTTCCTACTTAATCGGTACTTGGAAAATGTCTGTTAAAGTAAGGTAGCACATCCCCAACGCTTTTCTGTTACCAGTGTGGACATTTGACAATGTATTTTCATGTATTAACATGCAGTAATCCTTATGGCTAGAACTGCAAAAGGTACAGATCTGTTCTCACCATTATTTGAAAGGTTAGTCCAAGTTGGCATTTATCCATGTAGTGCCACTGGAATGACCTCAGATTGGCTTAGATTGGCTCCTGCCACACGGGCAGTGTTTCTGCTAACATAAGTACCAATTGTCATTAAGGTGACTCCAACTCATGGCAAGGCTATGTGTCTCAGAGTAGGTTTGTGCTTCATAGGGTTTTCAATGGCTGATTTTTTAGAAGTAGATCTAGGCCAGGCCTTTCTCTTGAGGCACCCCTGACTGTGCTAGAACTTTTGGTTAGTAATCCAGAACTTAACAATTTCTGCCTCCCATGGATATGTATACATATACACACATATACATTAAAGAAAAAAGAAGAAAAAAAAAAAACTCACTGCCACTTAGTAAATTCTGACTCAGAGCAATCTTTTAGGATACAGCACAACCATCCTTAGGGTTTTCAAGGCTGTAAATCTTCATACAAGCAGATTGCCTCATTGCCTCATCTTTCTCCCACATAGTGGTGGTGCATTTGAACCACTGACCAAACCCACTGCCATCGAGCCAATTCTGATTCATAGCGACCCCTGCTGGGTTCCCAAGGTGGTAAATCTTTACTGAAGTAAATTATGCCATCTTCTTTCTGCGGAGCGGCTGGTGGGTTTGAACTGCCAAGCTTCTGGTTAGCAGTCAAATGCTTTAGGCACTGTGCCACCAGAGCTCCTTCCACATATACATATACATACATAAATACACACACACACATATAATGTGGAGAGTCAGAAATGTAATTAACTGGGTAGTGTTAGAGGTACTGCCTGATTTCTTCTTGCTGTTTCTAGAAAAATGTGAGGGTAGAAAGTTAAGATAAAGAAAAGGCTTTAGCTTAATCAAAATGGGGACAGAAGTTGCTGGTTTGAAAAGTCCCAGCCTCTCCAGTTGGCAAATGATTTTAAAATTAAGTAATGCCTCCCAGCCAAAGATCAAATCCAGTACCCTCCCAAGAATACATAGTGTAAAGAAGAAGCCAAGTGTGTAACTATAAAATCCTTTGACAAACTCTCAGAAGGATCTGAGGCAGTACCTCAGGAACATGTAAGTAGAACAATGGACTTTCTAGGACGTTTAAAGTGTGTTGTCCTAAAACTATCTCAGCAGAAGCCAATAGGCAAAGGGCTTATCTCAAAGAGAATTGTCAATGTGCCTTTTGTCTAATGAAGTGAACTCCAATAAGATTTATATGAGGCTTGTATAGGATCTTTAAATATATCTTAGCAGAAATCCCCTGGGTGGTACATAAATAGTTAATGCACACAGCTGCTAAGTAAATGGTTCAAGAGGCACCTCAGAAGAAAAGCCTGGCCATTGACTTCCAAGCAATCAGTCATTGAAAACCCTATGGACACAAATCTACTCTGAGACACATAGGGTC
The DNA here is from genome assembly GCF_000298275.1 of Orycteropus afer afer. Classification (NCBI taxonomy): domain Eukaryota; kingdom Metazoa; phylum Chordata; class Mammalia; order Tubulidentata; family Orycteropodidae; genus Orycteropus; species Orycteropus afer. Next base: position 128,431 of record NW_006922600.1, read on the forward strand.
ACAGCCAAAGAAAACTTTATAGAATGCAGGTCTACTCTCTACAAAGGAGGTCGCCATGAGTCAGAACTTACTCAATAGAAACTAGTTTAGGTTTAATTATGGATATTCCTCATGTATAACTAACTAAATATATAGAATCTCCTTTGAAAGTCACTTGCTAAACTGTAATAGAACACCCATACACCAAGCAGGGAGAGAGCTGAGCCCTGGAGAATCCCGGTATCTGGATGTGCCATCTTAAGTGTCACTCAACCAGTCCTGAGAGAGCGTTATGATTTCACATTGTCTTGGTAAAATAAATAACAATATCGCTAAAATCCACCCAGTATTCTAAATTCAAATCAGGTCTTTTAGGTTGTTAGGAAGGTAAATTGGTCATGGTGGATGAGATAAGATATTTAACAATTTATTGTTGTTGTTGTTGTTGTTATGTGCCGTCGAGTCAAACCCGACTCATAGCGACCCCTCCTTGGGTTTCCGAGGCAGTATCACTACGGAAGTAGGATTGCCCAACCTTCCTTCCGAGGAGTGGCTGGTGGGTTTGAACTGCCAGCCTTCTGGTTAGCAGGCAAGTGTCTTAGCCACTATGCTACCAGAGCTAAAATCATTAATCTCTTCACTTAAAAACAAAACGTTATTTCTGTCTTAGTTAACCTGGTGCTGCTATACAGACATACCACAGGTCGGTGACTTTAACAAACAAATGTATTTCCTCACAGTTTAGGAAGCTAGAAATGTGAATTGTAGGGTAAGGCTTTCTCTCTCTGGGAGCTCTGGAGGAAGGTCCTTGTCTCTCCTGCTTCTGCATCCTGGTACCATGGAGCTCTTCATGGGTCTTGGCATCTATCTGACCCCATCTCTGCTTCTGTGGTTTGCTTGTTTAATCTCTTGTTACATTTGAAAATAGACTGACTCAAGATAATACCCTACAGAGAAACTAGACAGAGTGGGAGAACAATGTGGAACAAAACTCAAAATCATAAACAAACAAACAGAAAAAAGGAGCAAGTTTGCTGGTCTGATAGGGCCTGATGGAACCATTGAGACTATGGCCCCTAGCTGACCTTCAGGTCTGGAATTGAACCCACACCTGTGATTTCCAGCCAAACAGAAGACAGACATATGAGTTGAACATTAACCTGAGGATGATACACTCCTGGGAGAATGAAAGGGCTGTGCATGCACAGGGAGACTGTTCAGGGGACAGGAGTGCATGGGAAGGAAAGACACAGGGAAGAGGTAACTATGTGGAGTAAGTGGGAGGGGAGCTGTTGCATTGTGGGAAATTACAGTCAATGTCATGAGACAAAGTGTAAGTGAGCTGCTGCTGTATGGAAAGTGAATTTGCTCGGTAAACTTTCACCCAAATCACAATAAAAATTTTAAAAAAAAGTTTACTTAAAAAAAAAAGATAGTACCCTATACTAATCCTGTATGAATCTAGGAAAATTGAGAATTGTCAAAAATGAAATGGAACACATAAAGTTCGATATCCTAGGTACTGGTGAGAACTCGACCAAACAAAGAGGAAGTTGCTGCAATTTGCTGGCTTGTGCTGGGCTGGACTTTGCTGTTTATGGATGCAGATGCCCAGTTTCCAAGCAGAACAGAAGATTCTCCAGAGAGAAGAACATGCTTGTCTTCTCAGAGTACTGTTTTGATAGGGATGGACAAATTAGAAATTGGCTATTTAAAATGGGGGAAGATAAAGGCATGAAGTGGCTGGCTTACACGCTTTCATGGATGTGGTTATTCTGTTTTTCTTTTTTTAATTGTGATTTGGGTGGAAGTTTACAGAGCA
>NW_006922600.1:131309-133027 GCF_000298275.1 Orycteropus afer afer
CTGAGAGAGACTGTCAGCTAAGAGATGGCGGGCTGAGAGAGACTGAGCATGTTTCTGAACTTGCATTGTAGCCTGTTGCTTCCCTAATAAACCCCATAATCTGTGAGTTCTGTGTGGCCACTGCAGTGAATTATCGAACCCAGCAGAGGGGTGGTGGGTGCTGTGGGAGGAACAGTTGGTGTCAGGGTTGGTGAAAGGGCTGGAGAGAGACAGCATGTCTAGCCTCATAGGAATAGGCCGTGGGCTACTGATGGTCATTCTGTCTTCCTCTTGTGGGGTTAGAGGAGGTCAGAAGATGCGGCCTCCCTGCCCCTTTGGCAGTTGGTTAGAACATAATGTTCTTGCCAGTTGCTAAGAGGTTATGTCTGTATATATCTGCTTGAGATTGCAATTGCAAGTTTTTGTCCTCCAGCAATAGTATCTAATAGGGGTATCTAGCAGCAAAGCATGAAACAAGGTCAACAAGGATGAGAAACTGAACATCAAGTATAAAGTTTTTGCCAGTGATTTTTTTTTTTTTTAAGCTGAAAACAAAAATGCAAGATATACAGTTTTCCTGTTTGTTAGTTTGGGAATATTTTGTTTTTTCTTTGACTGATACTTCTTTTGGTACCAAAAAAAAAGCACCAATCATTATCATTGTAACTTATTACTTGATTCATCACTCTTTATAATTTTAAAATATACCAAAACTTAGACAGAGGTTTCCTTTATATGCTGTTATTTGTTGTCGTTGGCTGCTATTGAGTTTGACCTCGACTCATGGCAACACCATACACAATGGGATTACAGACCATTGTGATCCATGCTGTTTTATCACTGACTAATTTTTTGGAAGCAGATTGCCAGGCCTTTCTTCCTAGTCTGTCTTAGTCTGGAAGCTCCACTGAAGCCTATTCAGCATCATAGTAACATGCAGGCTTCTACTGACAGACAAGTGGTGGCTGTACTAGAGGGGCATTGGCTGGGAAATGAATCCAGCTCACCCACATGGAAGGTAAGAATTCTGCCAAGCGACTACTGTCCTCATGCTGTTACTACAATCTTGATTATCAGCAAGGCCACATTGGTACTACAGCAAGGTACTAATATTATTCCTTTAACTCAATTTCCAACATGTAGGTAGAATTTCCAAATGAAATCCCAGTATTAGTCCATTTTTGTGGTAACAAATTTTGCCTATGAACCTGTGCTTTTAAAATGCACTTTTTCTATAGATCCCGATATATTTACATAGGCACATCAAGAGTGTTACCAAATATAGACAAATCTCCTTATTGTATAGCTAACAACACTTTCATGGTGAGAAACTACCAAGACCGAATATGTTTTACTTGAATATTATGAAAGAATCCAAAGCTCTATTTTTAAATGATCCTTCTTACTTCAGAAATTGTTAAAATCATTTTTATGAACTGATCTTCTCCAAAACTAAAAATAAGGAGCAATACATGCACCTCTCTCTGCTTGCTATAGTAATAGTATTACTATTAGTAATAGTAACAGTACTGTGAGGTTATTCCATGTTTCCAGAGGTCCCTCAGATTTTCTGAGGTTTCTGACCTTCCAGCAAAGAGACATTCTTTATCACCTGTAAAGCAGGGGCTCTTTAGAACAGAGCAAGTACAAGGCATTGTTATCAAGGATTGTTGTTGTTATGTGCCATTGAGTCAGACCTGACTCATAGTGACCCCTCCTTGGGTTTCCAAGGTGGTATC
>NW_006922600.1:133127-137103 GCF_000298275.1 Orycteropus afer afer
CACTACAGAAGTAGATTGCCCAACCTTCCTTCCAAGGAGTGGCTGGTGGGTTTGAACCGCCAGCCTTCTGGTTAGCAGTCAAGTGCCTTAGGCACTTCACTACCAGAGCTCCTTTATCAAGGATAGGTCTTGTTTTTTTAATGGAAGTCTTGTCAATTCTGATTATTAGGTGATTTTAACTGTAAGTGTGACATTTCTGATCTAGTCACAGTTACATGTTTGATTTAATTTCAGGTGAACTGCAGTGCAGTATTGTTTTGGATTACTTTTGTCAACTTTAGAGGTAGATATTACGATTATTCATATTTTATAGATGAGAAACCTGAGACACACTTTGGTTAGGGAACTTAAGATCACACAGCTAATATGTTGGCAGAGTTGGGAGATAAATTCCTATCTGTCAGAACCCCTGTCATATTGAAAATATCAAACCTGCAACCATCCTGCCACATATCTCTCTGAAATTTATAAAGACTAAGCACTGAGTCTTATGGACAGTTTCCAATATATCTAGGGTTGTCATCTCCTCAAAATTTATATTTACAGTCTTTTTCACATGAAAATTTATTAATGTCAACATACAGGAAATTCCATGTGTTCTGGATTCTGATGGACTGTGTGTAGTACTGAAATATTCTGACAAATATAATCTGTTCCATCCCAAATTTTATCACGTGAGCTACATCATATTGTTCTTTTCATGAATTTTATAGGATCATTGAGAACTTCATACCAGTTAAAGAGCAATTAATTCCTGCTACTGTGGGTTTTTTTTTTTTTTTTTCACTCTGAGGTTGTGAGAGAGTAAAAAAGGAAGGGCAGGAGGAAGCAGAAGAAAAGAAGGAAAAGGAGAAAGAGAAAGAAAAATCTTCAAAGTATAAGGCTGTCAGAATAGAGACTCTCAAGCACAATACCTAAAACCGCCCAACACAAGTATTCACATTAGTCTCATTCAGTCTGATTCACTTAGTCTGATGTACTAATTCTTGTTGCATTTGTCTTAGATCAGCAGTCTACCTCTTGAAAACCTCTGCTTCTGGATTTAAATAGTCCTAGAAATGATAAATCGTTGGTTCTTTGTTTAATCTATTTATTTGTGGCTCTAAGGCTATGTTTTTTCTAGAATACCCAAATCATTGGCCTGTAGCTTGTGATAAAAAATAAACCAAACCCTCTGCCACTGAGTGGATTCTAACTCATAGCGACCCCCACTGGGTTTCCAAGGCAGTAAATCTTTTTCTTTTCTATTTTTGTACCCTCCCCCTCCAAGGCAGTAAATCTTTATGGAAGTAGATTGTGCCATCTTCCTTCCACAGAGTGCAGAGTGGCGGGTGAGTTTGAACAGCCAATCTTCTGGTCAGCAGGCAAATGCCTTAGGCACTGTGCCACCAGAGCTTCTTGTAGCTTGTGACAGGTTTCCTTAAATTCGCGTAGGGAATGGATACAAGACTAACAGGCTTGGATCAATGTATTAGATTAATGGACAATATCAGAATGGAGGAGGCTGGACTGTTCTACTGGATGCAATACTTAAATATATGAACCTAAGCATGATGCTTTCTTAAAGACTTGGGCATTTCTTAAAGAACATTGTATGGACTGTAACTGAGAAATCTCCAGTTTTTTAAACCTTCTCACGAAGTAGTGACCATAATCCTCACTAATGAACAAAGGTATTTCAACGTAGAAATGATATATTAGACATCAGTTTGTAAAAAAAAAAAAAAATCATTGTGTCAGCCTGGATGCATGAATAAAAAGCATGCTTCTAGCTATCCTAGGAGTTCTGGTGGTGCTGTGTTTAAAGCATTGGGCTACTAAACAAAAGGTCCCTGGACGGAATCCACCAGCTGCTCCATGGGAGAAAGATGAGCCAGTCCGCTTCCATAAAGATTTACAGCCTTGGACATCCTATGAGGCAGTTCTACTCTGTCCTATAGAGTTGCTGTGATTCAGAATTGATTAGATGGCATTGGGTTTTTGTATCTATTCCTAAATATATAGACAGTCATGTAAATAAATTTATATAAATAACACTTTGCCTATACAAAATTAACATAGGAGAACTTGAGCTTTTCTTACTGACTAAATGGCCTTTCCATAATGTGTCTCTGAAAATTATAGCAGTTTGTATAATAATGTTGAACCAATTACAAAATATGGAGTACACCAAATATACTTCAGTATATTTTGCATCCCTCCTTCATATTACCTTCTCACTGACTCACTCACTCACTGCCATCAAGTCAATTCCTAATCATAGTGACCCTTATTGGGTTTCCAAGGCTGTAAATCTTTACTGGAAGCAGATTGTCTCATCTTTCTTCTAAAGAGTGGCTGGTGGGTTCGAATTGCCAACCTTTTGGTTATCAGCCAAATGCCTTAACCTCTACACCACCAGAGCTCCTTGTATTACCTTCTAGCCACCTGGAAAGTGTCAAAGATGATTTCGACTTAAGAGACACTTTGACAGTTTCACTATTCTAAATTTAGGGTCTGATTTGGAAGAAGAAAATAACAAAAAGAGAAAACTGGTTGCTCAATTGAAATTAGGACATAAGTATACAAGGACAAGGAACAGTTTAATCCTTGACTTACTCATTGACCATACTGGCGATACAATATTTAAAATAAACATAGCAGAAAGAAGCATAATAATAAAATAAGAATTGTAACTCTTCCTGAAATGAGGACTCCATGAGCACGATATGACACAGCATAAAAAGATGAAAGCTAACATTTGAAAATATGCATACAGCTGAGATAAAAAATAATAATAGTAAAAAAAAAAATAACCTCACTGCCATCGAGTGACCCCCATTGGGTTCCTGAGGCAGTAAATCTTTACGGAAGTAGATTGCCCCATCTTCCTTCCACAGAGCAGCTGGTGGGTCTGAACTACCAACCTTCTGGTTAACAGGCAAATGCCTTAGACAATGTGCCACCAGAGCTCCTTCTAGCTGGACAGAATATATAAAACATAAATAGTAAATCCACCTGATCTCATGGTGAGGGAAAATTGTATACTCTAAGGTCATTTAAAATTTTAGGTTTGTAATCTCCTTTTTGGTATTCCTAAACTGTTCTTATTTATTTAAATCAGTAAACCATTATATGTATATATTTAAACTTAAAGACCTAGATAAACACACATGAATACATATTATATGATGGTTTAAACTTTAGCCTTAAACTATAATTAACCTCAAATATTATAAGATGATGCATATGTCATGCTGATTTTACCATTTTAACTTGAGCTTTATCAAGAGCGAGTCCATTTATATGTAAGCAAGAATCTAAATAAAAATTATTGCATTGAAATTTAGCAGGTTTGATGTTCTGTTTTCATAAATGCTGATTTTCTTAGAAATTTTCTAGGTATCTAAAACTCATTCCTCAATTATTTTCAAGGTCTCAAACTCAATTAGAGAACTCAGAATTTAAATTGGGCTGGCATTAAAGAACACAAGTGTTATGAAAATTTTGGCAGCACTATACACTGAAAATTCTTATACAGTCCAAACGTAATAACTGTAGGTCTGCATAGTTTGTAGCATTGTCTGAAGTTTGCAAGAATCAGTCCTTTTGTAAAAATGAGATGCATTTATACAGTACTGCATTGTCAGTGAAGGCAAACATAGGTATACAGGTGGATAGATGGGTGGACAGGCTGAACTAGTAGGTATGTCTATGAAGCAAGGAGTGTACCCAAGAACATGTATAAGTTGGCAGACAATGGTCCTATAAGTTTATGTGTATGATCTGATTTCCCAGGTGTATAGTAGAGCTGACGAGAGGCAAGGTGGATAGTCACTGCTTGGTCACAGCCAGCTACCCAGAGGGACTTAGTAGTTGAACCTGTGGGTTTGTGACCATAGTCACAGGGGACATGAAGATCAATTAGCATAACATACTACACAAAACATTGTTCCACCTCCTACTTTGGCGAGTAGCGACTGGGATCTTAAAAGCT
>NW_006922600.1:138196-142117 GCF_000298275.1 Orycteropus afer afer
GTGCTGGCGGAGAATGCTGAAAGTACCATGGACTGCTAAAAGAACTAACAGATCTGTCCTGGAGGAAGTGCACCCAAAATGCTCCTTGGAAGCAAAAATGGCCAGACTTCGTCTCACCTATTTTGGTCATGTTGTCAGAAGGGACCATTCCCTGGAAAAGGATGCCATGCTTGGTAAGGTGGAGGGTCAACGAAAGAGAGGGAGGCCTTCAACGAGATGGATTGGCACGGTGGCTGTGATCATGGAGCTGGTGCAGGATCGGACAGTGTTTCGTTCTGCTGTGCGTGGGGTTGCAATCGGTCAGAAACGACTCCACAGCACCTAACAACAAACAATATACTACAGTACTAACCAAAAAAACCAAACTCACTGCCATCAAGTGGATTCCAACTCTTAGCAACCTCCATTGGGTTTCCAAGATGGTAAATCTTTCTGGAAGTAGATTGCCCTATCTGCCTTCCGTGGAGTGGCTGGTGGGTTTGAGTCACCAAGTTTCTGGTTAGCAGTCAAAATGGTTTAGGCAATGTGACACTAGAGTTCCTTACTATAGTACTAGTAATTCAATATGTGCATTTTAAAACATAATTATATATGTTGTTGTTGTTATGTGCCGTCCAGTCAGACCCGATTCATAGCGACCCCTCCTTGGGTTTTCGAGGCAGTATCACTATGGAAGTAGATTGCCCAACCTTCCTTCTGAGGAGTGGCTGGTGGGTTTGAACCGCCAGCCTTCTGGTTAGCAGTCAAGTGCCTTAGCCACTATGCTACCAGAGCTCCCTTAATTATATATAGGAGCTTATAAAATAAATCAAAATGAATAAATGGAATTTTGAATATTTACTTCCCATGTCCTGCTGGATAAGGAGCTCTGATGGCACAGTTCCTAAGACATTTGACTGCTAACCAGAAGGTCAGCTGTTTAAATCCACCAGCCGCTCTGTGAGAGAAAGATGAGCCAATTTACTGCTGTAAAGATTTACCACCTCGGAAACCAAAGGGGGTCACTATGTGTTGGAATCGACCCAATGGCAGTGGCTTTGGTTTTGGTTTATGCCCCACTGGATAATCTTAAGCATGCTCTGGGGTACCCCCAGCTGTCTCAGGAGACCATTTTTCTAGTGCCAATTTAGACATGTCACTCCATTACTTAAAACCCCAAATGGATTTGTTAACCCCTATGGTTCAACTTTAGGGGACAGTGCCAAATATTTTCCAGTATATTTATTGCAATTTACACTGCTGTCAGCAGTGTATGAGCCTTCCCAGTAGCTCCTCATCTTCACCAATACTTGGCATTTTCAATATTTTATATTTTGCAATGTTTATTCTTTTGCTTTCCGCAGGTCTCTTTTCAAAGCATTTAAAAAAAAAAAATGTGCTGTGGTTGTTGAGAATATGAGGAGTCAGTCTGGTTGCACAGTGGTTAAGAGCTCAGCTGCAAACCAAAAGGTCAGTGCGGTTCAAACCCATCAGCCCCACAGCAGGAGAGAGAGGAGGCAGTCTACTTCCATAAAGATTTACAGCCTTAGAAACCCTGTGGGGCAGTTCTACTCTGTCCTATAGGGTTGTTACTAGTCGTACTCTACTAGACAGCAACAGGTTTGGTTTTTCAGTTTGTTGAGTATATAAACAGTCGAACATACACCAATTCAACAGTTTCTACATGTACAATTCATTGACATTGATTACATTTTTTGGGGTTGTGCAACCATTCTCATCCTCTATTTCTGAGTTGTTCCTCCCCCTCAACTAACTAACTCACAGCTCTGTAAGCTTCCCATCTAATGTTTCTTTCAAGTTGCTTTTGTCAGTTTGATCCCACATAGATAGTTCTGAAAAGAGCAGAACGCTCAAGGCTTATACTTTTTACTGGTTCAGTTCAACTATTGTTTGGTTTTAAGAAGGCTTCAGGGGATATTTGGTTTAAAGTTTAAAATTACCTCAGGGCAATACTTTTGGGGAGGCGTGCTTTAATACCAAAGAAGACACAAATCATTTCAGCAACAATAAAAAAGCAAATCCTCAAAGAAAAATCTTTTTGTTCTGAACAGCAGTTTCTCAAGGTCCTATGATTCTAAAGCACAAAGTGTCAGTTCTGGATGTTGATATGACTTCAGTGAACAATGTTTCTCAGTGTTATGTCCTTGAAGCACATTAGCAGGACCAGCTCCATAATTTTACAGATATTCTCACAAAAGGGCCTCGTTTTATAGAGTCACAGTACTGAAACACCTTGGGTTTTGAAATTATATCAGATTCTTTGAGGAAACTTGTTATTAAAAGTCATATCAGACACTATAAGATCAAAATGCATAGACTTTAAGCTGAGAGAGATTAAAATACTTAGGAGAGCCTCTGGAGGTGCTGATCAGCAATCTCCCCACTTCTGCTAAAACCCAAATCAAACTCAATGCCAATGAGTTGATTCCAACTCATAGGGACCCCCATGGGGTTTCCAAGGCTGTAAATCTTTATGCAAGCAGACTTCCTTATCTGGCTGATGGGTTCAAACCACGGACCTTCATGGCTAGCGGCCAAACGGTTAATACCACTATACCACCACTTATCCACTAATGTATTTGGAGCCCTGGTGGTGCAAATGGTTAAGTTCTTGGCTGTTAACCAAAAGTTTGGCCCTTCAAACCGACCCAGTGGCTCCATAGGAGAAAAGACCTGGCAATTTCCGCCTGTAAACATTACCCAGTGCCCTGGAGTCCAATCCGACTCATAGCAACCCCTCCTTGGGTTTCCGAGGCAATATCATTGTGAAAGTAGATTGTCCAATCTTCCTTCCAAGGAGTGGCTGGTGGGTTTGAACCACCAGCCTTCTGGTTAGCAGTCAAGTGCCTTAGCTGCTATGCTACCAGAGTTCCTGGAAAATCCTATGAGGCAGTTCGACTCTGTCACATGAAGTCTGTATGAGTCAGAATTGAGTGGATGGCACCCAACAACAATAATGTATCTCTACCCACTTTTGCATTGTGTATTTTGAGTTTATTCAGTAGGTATATAAAAGTTTACAACGATCAATCTTAGAAATAATGAACAAATTGCAGTAGAAGAAATTGAGTACCAGATGAAAGCCAAAATGTCAGTATTATTACCAAGGGAAGGTGAAAATCAAACTCACTACCATCAAGTCAATCCTGGCTCATTGTGACCCTACAGGACAAAGTAGAACTACCCCACTGGGTTTCTAAGACTATAAATCTTTATGGAAGCAGACTGCCTCATCTTTCTCCCACAGAGTGGCTGATGGGTACCAACCACCCACCTTTGGTTAGCAGCTGAATGCTTTAACCACTGCGCCACCAGAGTCCTTGAACTTCCTTTACAGGGAAGTAAATGCCAGGAGTAGTGAAGAGCATTGTGAATTCTTTTCTTGTGCCCTTTTGGTCATTTTTATTATTTCTTCCTTATTGGTATACTTGGGCAAACCTCCTCCCCCCAAAAAAACTAACTCACTGCCATTGATTCCAACTCATAGCGACCCCATAGGACAGACTGCAACTGCCCAATAGGATTTCCAAGGCTGTAAATCTTTACAGAAGCAGACTGCCCCATTTTTCTCCCACTGAGCAGCTGGTGGGTTTGAACCACCTACTTTTTGGTTAGAAACCGAATGCTTTAATCACTGCCCCACAAGAGCTCCTTTATATAATGGTAAGTTTGGGAATCTTTTCTTTTATTCAGTCCTATGCATTGAAAAGCATTTCCAAGTTTGTGACTATTTTTGACTTTGGTTTATTGTGATTTTACAATTAATTTTTGGTTTCAATTCCCATATAATCAGATTTTGTTTGAAGATTTAACTTTAGAAATTCCTATGGAAGTAAGTATCAAGGTCTGAATAATAATAAAAAAAAAAAAAACCCGACATATCCCAGGTTGGAAATAAAAATAGTAAAAAATTAATTCTCC
>NW_006922600.1:142423-145590 GCF_000298275.1 Orycteropus afer afer
AACAGACATACGTTGTCATTACCCTTTAAAGTTCTCTAAAGGGAACATTTCTTCCCTTTAACTGTATTTCACCTTACACTGGCGATTCTGCTGCCTCTCAAAGAGGGTAAGGACCTCCTGCTTTCCCCATCACTGGACGGGGGCGGAGCATCCTCTGGAAGCTTGGAATGGAGCTGAGCCTGGCCAGTCTTGGGGGAGGAGCTGCATTACAGGCTTCTGAGGCTTCCGAGGAGAAGAAGCTAGGAGGTAATGGCTGTCATAAGAGCTAGTTATTTTCGGGGATTTTTTGAGTAAAGGTGAAAGAAGGGGCTACTGCTTTGTAATAGTGGGGAAGGAGGTGTCGTTTTGTGAGAGTTGTTACTGTGACGGAATTAATACCTGGATTTTGTCTTTCTCCAGATATTTGAAAAGTCCAAATGGCCGGGGGTCGGGGCGGGGAGCGTTGATCAGATTACACCTGCGGAAAATACCTCATTATATTGCAGAAGCTGACTTTTGAATACAGCATTTATGTTTTAACCAAAAAGGATTGGTGGCTGAGCTAAATGAGAGAACAAAACATGGGGAATTAATATTGCCTATTTTTTGGGGAAAAAATGTTTAAGATAATTCTAAATGGAAATTGACGTTTTTAGTTGGGGGTGGGGTGCTGGCTTTTTGTATTTGATGGTACTGTGTTTCTAGAAAATCTTACTGTTTGGGTGGAGTTTGTTTAGAAATAATCTGAAGTAATAGATAACTGTGGAAATTCGAGTACCTCTGAGAATTAGGACTGTGGTTATTTGCCAGGAGATCATCAATGGCTTTTTAAAAATCGTTTTTATGCTGATGTGCGAAACAACGGTATTTTCCTATTTGGACTGTAATATGAGAAAAATCTGAAAGATTATAAACTGAGGAATAATAAACCAAACCAAACTCACTGCCCTCAGTCTATTCCAACTCATAGCGACGCCTCCTTGGGTTGCCAAGGCGGTATCTCTACAGAAGTAGATTGCCCAATCTTCCTTCGGAGGAGTGGCTGGTTGGTTTGAACTGCCAGCCTTCTGGTTAGCAGTCAGATGCCTTAGGCACTACGCCACCAGAGCTAACATACATTAATATACCAAAAGAAATCAAACAGTGTATCTAGTCATAAAGGATGTCTTGGGAAAGGATCAAGTAAAAAAAAAAAGAGATTTTCCATGTTTCACTTAGCATGTGGTACTTGGCATCCCAGCATAAAAATAACAGATGAACATTTGAAAACATGGGGGGAAATGCGCCTATCCCCAAAATGGTGTAATCTTATATGAACATGGAAAGAAATTTAAAAATATTGGTGAGTAGATGTAGTTTCAAACAATATATTCAAATATAAATTTGATTAGGGAAAAAAAGTCAAAGAGATTAGACTCAAAAGCAAGCAGTGAAGAACTCAGGTTGGATTCCTGATGGTGGATATTCTTGTCTTTAGATTTTATGGACCTTCACATCTAGGGGAAACACATACTGAAGCTGAAAAGAGAATAATCCATTTTGCCACAAACACTTAAACAGAGCCACACACATACACTCTCTACTGTCTTCAGCTAAAGGTGGATTTTTCTGTGGATCTGAAAATGCTGGTTACTTAGCTGGTTGCTTGTACTTTCTTTGAAATCCAAAATCCAAATTCAGAGTTTAGTTTAGGCAGAAGATTTTTATTTGATTTTTTATGTACATTTTAAAGAGATTTTAAAATGTTTAAAGTGTATTATGGAAAACCACTTATCATAGTGCATCCATAGTGTTGAATACTATACAGGTGTGAAAAGAATGAGCTAACTCTAAATGTAATAAGATTTTCAATGTGTATTACCCAAATAAGCAAATTTCAGGATGGCTTGTATCATAAAATCCCACGTGTGTGCATTAGTATAATTTATCCAAGAGCAATCCAGAACTATGCATGCTAATTTATTAACTGGAAATATAAGTGTAATTGGAGAGACAAGACATTTTAAACTTGTATGCCACACTTCTCCATTTTTAAAATGCTACTTTTAAAAGAACAAGCTTGGATGATTTTTATTATGAGAAAAATGAGATTAAATTTTAGAAACATGGAAAAATCTTGTGGAGTAATTTCACAAAAGATGTGGAAAATATTTATTGATATGGAAAGATGTTCAACCATACTCTTGGGAGGGATAAAAGCTGGTTTTGAAAACCATGCACTTCTATAAGTATGCATAGAAAAAAAATTTAGAAATATATAGTGCAAACTTTTGATCATTGTTATGGGGATATGCTTTCTTCTTTGGAAATTCAAAAGATGAAAGGAGATAAATAAAATGCATTAGAGATATTATAACAAAAGCATTAATATTAAAACACTATGATCACATTTTTGTGTAATACACACAATACAACTCTTAATATGAGGCAGTGGCATCACTAGTGGGATGCATGGGGAGCAGTCTGCACCAAGTGAGACTATCAGAGGGGGTGACACCAAAATGACTGTCTATAAAGTTTTTGTGCCATGCTCCAGCAGAAATTTATTATTTTTTATAAAAATATCCCTGTAGTTAGTTATACAACAAAAGCATTTTTCATAAGCCCAGCTTGTGTGTATCAATACACCTGCAAGGCTAAAACTCTATGCTGATTTACTACTTGAACTTTATAATGTACTCTGGTCAGAGCTGTTTTTATTACGCAATTACAGTAATGCTTCAAATCACATGGTTTTGTCTGCATGTGCTATAAGCATGCAGTGTTATATTTGTTGATGCCAGTGTTTATAGTTGCTGATTTTGTCAAATTTTATGGTGTTTTGGCAATAACATTGTGGTAATTAGTATTTCTGAACCTATTTCAATAACTTTTTTTGAGAATGAAGTAGTAATTAAAGGAAAAGGAGGAGAAAACTCAAGGCTAAGATTTTACAAAACAATTTTGTTATTAGTATTCACATAATCATTTAAGCAATTTCTAACTATATCACATCTTAAGAGCTCTGGTGGCGTAATGGGTAAGACATTTAGCTGCTAACCCCAAGATTGGCAGTTCAAACCCACCAGCTATTCCATGGGAGGAAGATGAAGCAATCTACTTCCAGAGGATTTACAGCCTTGGAAACCAATAGCAGTCACTATGAGTTGAAATGTACTCAGTGGCAGTGGGTTTTTTTTTTTTTTTTT
>NW_006922600.1:145690-147909 GCF_000298275.1 Orycteropus afer afer
TTAATTATTTTTTTAAGGAGCTCTGGTGGTGTGGTGCCTAAGGCATTTGACTGCTAACCAGAAGGTTGGCAGTTCCAAGCCACCAGCCACTCTGTGGAAGGAAGACTGGGCAATCTACTTCTGTAAAGATTTACCACCTCAGAAACCCAAACGGGATCACTATGAGTTGGAATCGACTTGATGGCAGTGAGTTTGGTTTTTCAGTTTTACTCTATGATTAAAATTGATAATAAACATGACTAAGAATTTTGTATGGTTTGGTACAGGAAGAGGCTCATGGGAGAGTGACATCATGAGTAACTGTGCTGGGTGACACCATCCCTAGTGATTATACCACTAATCTGAGAATCAAGAAGCCAAAGAAGACTGCTGTCTGGATGGTTAAAGTTCCCACCATTCACTAAGGATTTGTGTGTCTGCAGTTTTGGTTCTTGTCACAAGAGGGTGCTTGCCAAATGTCTTAAAATTTCTCCAGGAAACCATTTTTTTATGAAGTGGTCAAACAAAGCAATGACATGTATTTTGTATTAGCAGACAATGAGACAGAAGGGAGAGGAGACAGTATGTAGAGTGTGGTTGCAATTCTGTTGAAGAAATTGCGTGTGTCTAGCAGAAAAAGCCCCACATGACGATGGATGAGAGATCCAAACAGAAAACATACTATAGCTGGTCCATAGGAGAGAGAAGGTGATTGTTATTTCCTTCTCCCCTGTCCAATCTCATACTTTTCCTGAGAGGTGATTTCAATATGAACCAAACAGCATGCTTATGCCACAGGGAACATTTCAGATTATAAAATCAAGAAGGAAATTAGTCATGGCGTCTACATTGTGGATGAGATTTTGTCTAATGCCTGTTTCAAAATGGCATGCCTGCCAAGAGATTTGCTAGGCAAATTTCTTTACACTTTTTTTCAGTTAATTGATTTGCTTTCCTGCCTTCTCTCATGTAACTGGAGAATTTGCATGTGATGCCAGTTGAGCCCCAGAAAAACTGCCACTGCAGGAGCGCCCAGCGGGGCAGAGGTTCTGCTGGACCAGCAGCTGGAGTGAGAAGCCACACAGCTGGCTCCCAGGGCCATCCCCACCCCCACCCCAGTGACCCTGGTCAAGACTGCTCCCATTTTACAAAACATTTCATATTAAAAACATATCGAGAACTCGAGAAATAACTCATTTTGCTCTCTGCTTTTCAGCCAGATCAGCAAATCCTAAAGAACTATTCCAGGCTGTCATCACTATATACCAGATAGTGTGGTGGTGGTGGTATGTGCCACTGAGTTGATTCCAGCTCAGGGACCCTATATGACAGAGTAGAACTTCCCCCATAAGGTTTCTTTGGCTGTAATACTTACGGGAGCACATCACTGGGTCTTTTCTCCTGCAGAGTGGCTGGTGGGTTCAAACCACTGACCTTTTGTTTAGCAGCCCATTTAGCAGCTGAACGCTTAACTATGGCGCCACCAGAGAGCACAGTTAACAAAAATTTCGTAAGACCTATTTAAGGTCTTAATGCCTTCCTTAGATAGACATCTGTATACCTTCTTAGGCAATAGTTTGTAGTGGTTTAACACATTTAATTTTTAACCAGTGACAATCATAAAGTTCTGACTCCTAAACTCTTGTTCTTAATTTGTGTCCACGAGACCTCTTAAGGTTGTCTTGGGGAGAGAAAGTAGCACTGGCAAGTTAGAATGCATAAAACCAGTATTCCATATGACAACTCAGAGGGCCCCAAAAGCCCAAATTATCCAGGATCATAAATAATGTACCTGATACCCCCAGAGCCCCTTCTTGTTATGCGACAGAAATAATAAAGATAGGATATTGGGTTCGGGTAATCACAGTACTTCTCAGACTTTCTTCCCATACCCCCCAAATGTTTTCTATGTCTCTGATCTCCTCTGACTGATACTATTTATTCTTCAGATATATAGCTCTCCATTCTCACTGTCTACCTTCTTTCTACTTTGGCAAAGTAAATTCATCTGACCCCCCCCCTTTTTTGGTTCATCTTATATCCATTGCAAACACTATTCAGGTACCTTGTAAAGTTTAAGGTAGGTGACAATAGGCTACCACACATGAGAAACATTTAGTAGCCTTACGGCAATGGAGAAAGGCCTCTTTAAAACATTGCTTTTTTAGAAAACCAGGCAGCTAAAATCAGACCAATGACCTAAGGATTTTTCTAGCATGTTGTATGCACATTGACTGATT
>NW_006922600.1:148049-150049 GCF_000298275.1 Orycteropus afer afer
AAGGAGCTCTTATGGCGTAGTGCCTAAGGCATTTGACTGCTAACCAGAAGGTTGGTGGTTCAAACCCACCAGCCACTCCATTGAAAGAAGACTGGGCAATCTACTTCTGTAAAGATTTACCATCTCAGAAACCTAAAGGGCATCACTATGAGTCTGAACGACTCAATGGCAGTGAGTTTGTTTGTTTGTTTATTAGGTAAAATGGGGCCACTAGGAGCCAATTGACTTGATGGCACCTAACAACAACATGTTAATATCAGAGATGCCTGTGGCCCATGTGCCTTTGTTAACTAGACTTTCTAGTGTGTATAGATCACAACACAGCATAGTTGTCAAGGAATTGACAATTTTTCCTCCCTTCAGCTAATGAAGGCCTTGAACCCACATCTGTTTGACTGCCTGCCTGCCTTTTTGAAAATTTCAGAAACCTATCCCTGTCATAATGCCTCTGTGACAAATTCCCAAAAGTTAGACATTGGATCCTGCCAATAGAAATCCATACTGCCTCATCAAAGAACCTTTGGTGTCTTTTATTCATATTGGTTAAGGAGCTCTGTTGGTGCAGTGCCTAAGGCATTTGACTGCTAACCAGAAGGTTGGCAGTTCAAATCCACCAGCCAGTCCAAAGAAAGAAGATTGGGCAGTCTACTTCTGTAAAGATTTACCACCCTGGAAACCCAGTAGGGATCACTATGAGTCAGAATTGACTCAATGCCAGCAGTTTATTCACATTGGTTACTGAAATAATCCTGACGCAGCCTGACCCTTCTGCTATGGGTCTTTCAAAGAATGATGGCTGCTGCTTTGTTTAGAGTCCCCAACACAGATTGTTTTCTTTTTCACTGTCAAGCTTAGGAGTGCAATGTGGCAAGAAGTGGTTTACCAGTTCACTGTGATAATGGGGTTGGGGAGTCCTCACCAACTTTATTTCACATTTTATAATTTTTGTTTTTAAACTTAGTATAACATTATCTTAGGAGAATCTACCACCAGAATTAATTACCCATTGGCAATATGTAGATTTTAACACTTCCGGGGAAATAACACCTCTAATTTAAAGGCAAAAGAATCTAAGTTTAAAGCTTAATTTCTTGCATATTTTATAAACAAAAAAGCTCAATCATTGAGAATAGGAATAAGATTTTCCTATATTGAGTGGACAGTTACAAACAGCAAAGTACTACAACAAGGAATTGCCAGTTGTTAATAAAGGTGTAATGAAATGGGTACTTTTCTGTATAACAAGTGGTTTCCAGCCTGTGTCCAGGAATAGCTCTGAAAGGGAAGGCATAGCCAGGCTCCTGCTGCTGTATGGCCAAGTGAATTCTATTGTAAGTACAAAAGCATAGAGCACAATGGGTGAGTATGGTGGTTGCTAAAGATAATGGTAGATCACCAATGTGTTCACCAGCAGGGAAACAAGATTAAGCAGCACCCACTCTGGGGTTATATTCGCCACTTGCCTTAGGAGGGGGTGAGTACTGGTGGAAAGAGAGCACATCCTTATGTTTGGGATTCAGATAGACTTTGATGTTGTCTTGCCTTCTTCCTAGCTTTTTGACCAAGGTCATGAGAAGATAGTGCCTGTTGGCATATTCGTTTGCCACTGCTCTCTATCCTTGCACGGCTTCTTTGTCAGTCAAATTAGGTGTGAAAATGGCATGTCATTGCTGCCTATATTTGTGTCTCTTTGATTATTATAAGGAGCTGTAGTGGTGTAGTGGTTAACGCATTTGGCTGTCAACCAGAAGGTCAGTGGTTTGAACCCACGAGCTGCTCCGCTGAAGAAAGGTGAGGCAGTCTACTTCCATAAAGATTTATGGCCTTGAAAACCCAACAGGGGTTGCTATGAGTTGGAATTGACTCCATGGCAGTGAGTTTGATTTGGTGTTAGTTTTTTGATTATTGTTGTTGTTATGTGCCGTCGAGTCAAACCCGACTCATAGCGACCCCTCCTTGGGTTTCCGAGGCAGTATCATTACGGAAGTAGGATTGCCCAA
>NW_006922600.1:151220-155384 GCF_000298275.1 Orycteropus afer afer
CACTCTCCATTTAGACATACATAATTGTTTAGCTTGTTCACCCATCTACCTTGGAGATATTTTTGAATTGAAGACAGTTTGTTTTGTTTTCAACTTTGGCTTATTGTGCTTACCATAGAGTTTTGGGTATATATTTTCAATTTTGATATATTCAGTTATATACCTCTTTCCTCGAAGGATTTCAGTTGATGTTGTATGTTTAGAAATTACTTTGGCATAATGCCTAAGGCATGTGACTGCTAACCAGAAGGTTGGCAGTTCAAACCCACCAGCCACAACACAGAAGGAAGATTGGGCAATCTACTTCCGTAGTGATACTGCCTTAGAAACCCAAGGAGGGGTCGCTATGAGTCAGAATCGACTCAATAGCAGTGAGTTTGGTTTTCTTTTGTTTTAGTTGAAAAAACTATAAAACTTTCTTCGGGATGAATGAGAAGATCTGAATAAAAGGAGAAACATATCATGTCCCCGGGCTAAATGAACTAAAATTGTGGTGGATTAATTCTCCACAAAATAACGTTCAGTTCACTGCAGTCACAAACAAGGACCTATGGAGTCATCGAAAGGGAACTTGACCAACTGGGTCTTAAAATCATTTGTATAAATGAGGTGCCAGAAAAGGCAAGAAAAATGTGTAAGGGATATTTTTAACTGGGTCTTTATTATATGATAAAGGGATTTGTTGCCTCTTCTTTACAGGAACCCACATCTGGGGTTTGAATAAGGAGCTCTGTGGTGCAGTGGTTAAAGCATTAGGCTGCTAACCAAACGTTCAGCGGTTGGAACCCGCCAGCCATTTGGAGGGAGGAAGATGAGCCAGTCTGCTTCTGCAAACATTTACAGCCTAGAAAACTATATGGGGAGTTCTACCCTGTCCTATAGGGTCTCTGTGAATCCTCATCAATCAACTCTCTGTGGCAGTGGATTGGGTTTTAGGGTTTGAATGGAAAGTAAAGAGACACAGATTGCCATTCTGCTTGAAAGTTCTTTGAAAAGGAACATTTCTTCGTGTGAAATGTATTTCAGTTTAGCTGGACGATTCTCCACCCTCTAATTGAGAGAAAGGCCCTCTGCTTTTCCCGGGGCAGGGGGCGGAGAAGCTTGGGAGTGAGCAGAGCCTGACCAGTCTTGGGGGAAGGGCTGCATTTCATGAGGCTGCAGCTGACGAGAAGCTTCAAGGTAATGGCTGTCTCAGACTTAATTATTTTCTGGAGGTTTCTTCCGGCCTTGGCGTTAAGGTGAAAAAAAAAAAAAAAAAGAGTAGAATAGAGAGGTGGAAATGGAATATGGTTTTGGAAGAATTGCTGTTAGTGTGATGGAATTCCCTGAAATTTTTGTTTCTCCCGATACTTTTAAAGTCCACAGTCGGGCAATGGGTGATCCGATTACAACTTCGAAATTAAGATTTCGGTGAAGCATGTCTGTTGGTGCTAATTTTTTACTTAGCATTTTATGTCTCTATCTTCATTACAGATTTTGTATTTTGTTATAAACATTTATTAATGCAAAAATTAGAAAACTTTAAACATATGTATTGATTGACATACACAAACACAAATATAAATATACATCAACATGGAAAGGGATTCAAATGTGCTGTTGAGTAAAAACACTTATAAAAAACTTGTACATTCCTCTTGCAAAGGGAAATAGACTCCCATGTTCGTGGTCAAATTCTGTGTGTGTGTGTATATGTGTGTGTGTGTGTATAAATATATGTATGCACACATACATGCTGGTTTCCCTACTTTTAGAATTGCTTTACTCTGATCATTTTTATAATTAGAAGAGCAAAATGAAGCTGAAATTGCACACCCATTTTGTTTCAGGCACATAAACACACATAGACACGCACACACGCACACACTCCTTGTGTTTTGTCGACAGTGGAATTTTTCATGGATCTGATCAAGGTGGGAGGCTGGTGGCTGTGTCAACTCTAACCCTGCATGTGTTATTCTTGGAAATCATTCTTTCAGGCCACAGAGATGTCTGTGGACAGCAAGAACCATTTTTCTATATTTTCTAACTTTTAGAGTGAGACAGGGAGAGGATTTAATTTACTTCTAAAATCAGTTTTTTAAATATCATATGGCATGGTGTAGCCATACAGTGGAATATTATGAACTGATGAATAGTAACATGAGCTTGTAGTAGTTTGAAAAAATGCCTGAGAAGTAAGTAGTATTAGGTGGAAAGGCACATTGCAGAATGGCAAGAACCATATGATATCAGTTAAAGATTAAAGGACTGTGTGTTAATGTGTAAAAACAAAAATATATAAGCCAGTTTATTAATAGGAATGTTTGTGTGGTTGGTGAGATAGGACAGGCTTTATGCTATATTTAAATGTAATTATTAATGCATATTTAGTCATTTTTAACTATCAGGAAAAAATAGATTGAGATAAAATGTTGCAAACTTGATGGGAAAATCACATTTGAAGTGATTCATTTAAAAAAATCACATGGAAAATTCTTACTGATACGGAAAGATGTTTAAGCCATGCACTTGATCAGAGTCTGAAGCTGGTGGCATAGTGTCTAAAGCACTTGACTGCTAACCAGAAGGCTGGTGGTTCAAACCCACCAGCCACTCCTCGGAAGGTTGGGCAATCTACTTCCATAGTGATACCACCTTGGAAACCCAAGGAGGGGTCGCTATGAGTCGGACCCAACTCGATGGCAGTGAGTTTTTATGTATGTGTGTGTGTGTGTGTGTGTGCGTGTGTATATAATATTTATATTTATTTATATGTGTGTGTAAGGAATGTGTAAATATATACAGGAAATAATAATATTGATTATCTTTGCAGAAGGAGCTCTGGTAGCATAGTGCCTAAGGCACTTGACTGCTAACCAGAAGGCTGGCGGTTCAAACCCACCAGCCACTCCTCGGAAGGAAGGTTGGGCAATCTACTTCCATAGTGATACCACCTCGGAAACCCAGGGAGGGATCGCTATGTGTTGGGTCCAACTCGACAGCACATTAACAACAACAACAGCATCTTTGCAGAATCAAGCTTTCTTTTTATATGTCTTTTTCAATTTTCAGTAAGCATGGTGATATTTTTAATGATAACACACATTGAAGATGAAAATACTGTGATCCCATTTTCTGTGTGAAACATAAGAAAACTCAAAATTTGAGCAAAATATTTTCTAGAAGCCTGAGAAAGCTGCTGACTGGCTGGATGTAGTTGCTACCCTTCTTCCTTAAGACAGACCTGGTAGTCACAGGCTGCAGTTCTGGTTTGGTCACAAGAGGGCGTCTGTCAGGTTTCCTAAATTTTCTCCAGGTGACCATTTTTATGAAGTTCGCAAACAAGCAATGAAACACGTATGTCTCAGCAAACTGTGAGACAGCATGTAAGGTGTGATTGCAATTCCGTCCTAAACATTGCACATGTGTAGCAGAAAAAGCTCCACACGAGGACTGATGGGAGGATTCAAACAGAAAACTTAGAAAATGGGGTCCATAGTAGACACAAGGCGACTATCACCTCATTCTCTCCTGTGCCACCTCATACTACATTGTGGACAAGATTTTGTCTAATTCCTGTGTTTTGGAATGACATGCCTGCTAGGATTTTGGTAGGGACTTTACCCCTTTTCCAGTTAATTGATTTGATTTCCTGCCTTCTCTTAGGACAGCCTTGGTTAACATCAGAAATTCAAGTAAGCGGAGAATCTGCGTGTGATGCCAGTTGAGCCCCAGAAAGGCCGTGCCACTGCAGGCGTGCCCAGCGGGACAGAGGATCTGCTGGACCAGCAGCTGGAGTGAGAAGCCATACAGCCCCACCCCTACCCCCGGGGACCCTGGGTAAGACTGCTCCCATTTTACAAAACATTTCGTATTGAAAACACGTTGAGAACTCGGGGAATAACTTACTTTGCTTCCTGTTTTACAACTAGGGAAATTAAAAGACACAGATTCTAGTTTTGGGAAACAATTAAATGTGTTAAATTTCTATAAAGAAGTTTTGCAAAATGGTACAGTGGTGTCAATCTGAAGGAAGATTTGCAGGTCCCAGCTAGCCACTTGACTATCAAGAAATCCTTGATAGCTTCTTTATCCAATAGGTGGCCATGACAGCCATTCTGAATCTCTGACTCCTAAGCTCTTCTTTTAATGAGGTCATTGTGTTGTTAGGGTCCAAGAGAC
>NW_006922600.1:155864-156445 GCF_000298275.1 Orycteropus afer afer
CGTGTAGTTTGGTTATATCAGGACTGTGCCATTTTATTTGTCAACCTTGGGCTTGTCAGCCTCAACAGCCAGTAGCTGCCTGAGTGACGAGACACCTCTAAATCCAGGGGACCAAGAGCAAGAGGCAGAACTGAAGCCCAAGTTCGAGGGGCTTTCACCCAGCCCCTAGCTGGCCCTTTGAACTCAGACTTCTAGCCTCCAGAACTGTAAGAGAATAGACTTCTGTTTGTTAAAGCCATCCACCTGTGGTATTTCTGTTAGAGCTGCATGAAGTAACCAAAACACATCCTTGCCATCCCCAACCACAATATTTTTCTTTGTCTGATGCCCAGTATTTATTCGTCCTTTTTTCATGTCTTTTGCATTTTCCTTCTCCACATCCCCCTTTGACAGATGACAGTCCTTTGCCTACCCTCTTTTTTCTTTGCTTTTTTTAAGAGAGTAAATGGCCTCTAAACCAACCAAACCAAACTCACTGCCATTTAATTGGATCCGACTCATAGCGACCCCTCCTTGGGTTTCTGAGGCAGTGTCACTACGGAAGTAGATTGCTCAATTTTCCTTCTGAGGAGTGGCTAGTG
>NW_006922600.1:158720-160159 GCF_000298275.1 Orycteropus afer afer
GGTTGGGCAATCTACTTCTGTAGTGATACTGCCTTGGAAACCCAAGGAGGGGTCGCTATGAGTTGGGGCCAACTCGATGGCAAATAACAACAACAACAACAATCCATTTTTTATTGGGTTGTTAATATTATTGTTGAATTGTAAGAAGAAGTCTTTATATATCCTGGGAAAAAGGTCTTTTATCATATATCTTTTATAAATATTTTCCCCCACTCTGTAGATTTTCTTTTTATTATCTTTGTTGAAGAGCAGAAGTTTTAAAGTCCAATTTATCATTTTTTTATGGTCTATGCTTTTTGTGTCCTAATAAATATTTGTCCAAACCAGGGGCTCAATTTTTTTTACTGTGTTTTCTTCTAGAATTTTCATAGTTTTAAGTTTTACACTTAGTTCAATAATCTATTTTGAGCTAATTGTTGTTTATGGTCTTAGCTAAGGGGTTGAGAATAATGTCTTTGCATATGGATTTCCAGTTGTTCCAGCACCATTTGTTAAAAAAAAAAAAACTACCCTTTCTCCATTTAATTACCTTGGCACCTTTGTCAAAGATCAGTTGACTATATTTTCTGGTCTGTTTGTGTTCCATTCATCTATATGTCTATCTTTATACCAATACCTATTGTATTTGAATTAGTTAGTGTGAGTCCTCCAACTTTGCATGCTCTTGTCAAAATTAGTCTCACTATTCTAGTTTCTTTGTTTACTTTCCATATGCCTTTTAGCAACACTTTGGTAGCTCTGGTAGCATAGTGCTTCAGGCATGTGACTGCTAACCAGAAGGCTGGTGGTTCAAACCCACCAGCCACTCCTTGGAAGAAAGGTTGGGCAACCTACTTCCGTAGTGAAACTGCCTTGTAAACACAACGAGGGGTTGCTATGAGTTGGATCCAACTCCACAGCAGTGGGTTTGGTTGGTTTGGTTTGTCAATTTCTACAGGAAGCCTCCTGGAATTTTGTTTGAGGTGATAGTGATTCTATAGATAAGTGTGGTGAGAAGATACATACTAAAATACTGAATCTTCTGGTCGATAAACATGGCATATTTCCCCATTTCTTTCTTTAATTTCTCTCATGAGTACTTTGAAGTATCTTGCATGTATTTGTCAGTTATTCTTTATGTGTTTCATGTTTTTGATGCTCTTATAAATAGCATTTTTTACTTCAACTTCCATTTTTTATGGTATAGAAATAAAATAGCTTAGTTTATATTGACCTTCTTAGATCTAGAAGCTTTTTTTTTGTATATTCATGGAGATTTTCTATATTGATGATCATGTCATTTACAAATATAGGTTTTTTTTTCCTTTCCAATCTGTATAATTTTAATTTACTTTTTATGCCTTGTTATATTGGCTAACGGAGCTCTGATAGCATAGTGGCTAAGACACTTGCCTGCTAACCAGACGGCTGGCGGTTCAAACCCACCAGCCACTCCTCGG
>NW_006922600.1:160724-162219 GCF_000298275.1 Orycteropus afer afer
GCCAGCCTTCTGGTTAGCAGTCAAGTGACTTAGGCACTACGCTACCAGAGCTCCTAAAGAGAAGGCCCGGCTACCTGGCTGGGAGCAGCTGGTGGGTTTGAACCTTCAGCCTTGGATGTGGCAGGTGACTGCCTTAGGCCTGAGACCATCCCCTAGGGTTTTTTGTAGATGTCCTTTATCAAGTTGAGGAAGATCCATTTCATTCTTAGTTTGCTTCGAGTTTTTTATTTTCTCATGAATTCTTGTGGAATATTATCAAATGCTTTTTCCTTACCCACTGATTTCTTTTTTCCTTTTTACGCTGTTGATATGGTGAATTGAGTTGATTGATTTGCAAATGTGGAACCTTCCTCACCTTTCCATGATAAACTCATTTGGTCATGCTGTATTATCCTCTTTCTGTATCATTGGATTTGATTACTAATATTTTTAAAAAGGATTTTAGTGTCTTTGTTTATGAGGGATATTAATCTGTAGTTTTCTTGTTATTTTTTTCCCTGCTTTTGGTGTCAGGTTATTTTGGCATCATGAAATGTTTTGGGGACTGCCCCCTCCTTTTCTCACTTCATTGTATCTGGCTACATTGTGTGTGCTTAGAGTAGGGCCTGGCATGTCAAAGGATTTTCCTCAGTGATCCTCACCCTAAATTTTTAGCAGTCCCTTCACACTTGTGACACAGAGAGGGTCATTCTCCATGCTTTTGTCCATTCTGCAAGCTGGTGTTATTATTAAATGCTAAACTCGCAACGGAGCAGGGAGTATTCCCTATTGTTTTGTCTTGCTTCAATCTTAGAAAAGCACTGTGCACCTGGACCTTAAGGGTAGGGTTTTCTCAGCGTTTTTGCCTCGCCTTTGCATGGCAGATAACATGCTTTGTATCTTTAGTTGGTCTTTGGAAGCAGATTATTTTATTGCCCCTTCCCCAGCAGTAGCAGACCATTGATTATTTTCCATATATATAGGATCCTGGGCTTCAGAGAGTTTCTTGCCCCTCTGCAGGGGCAGAGGATTTTTGGCTTCTATTGCTCTCCCAGAAGCAATGAATCTTGACATTTGCCCAGGGGATGGAAGGGTTTCCTATTTCTCCCTTCCCTTGTAGGTGGATTTTGCTTTGGTCTTCTCCCAGAAGCAATGGGTTTTTGCTTGTGTCCTGGGAGAGAGGGTTTGCTGCTGCTTTCTTGGCTCAAGACTTTTACTTGTCATAGTAGATGTGGTTTGAGGAAGCCTGTCAGGCTGTGTGTTAGGCCTCTCTCAGCAACTGGTTTCCTCCTACATGTCTGAACCAACCACTTGGACTCTTTTTAGTCTCCTGCTTTGTCCTCAGTCATTTTTATGAGCTCCTGTTTAAGAACTTAGCAGTGAGTTAAAGTATCCAGGACTCCCAGATATCCCAAACTGATAGACTAGCCCATGCTTTGCCTTCAAAAACAAAAAACAAAACAAAACAAACTGCCATCGAGTCAGATCTGACTCATAACAACCCCTTCTTGGGTTT
>NW_006922600.1:162507-163219 GCF_000298275.1 Orycteropus afer afer
TGGTGGGTTTGAACCACCAACCTTCTGGTTAGCTGTCAAATGCTTTAGGCACTACGCCACCAAAGCCTTTAGGAATTCATTAAAACTTAGCTGTTTTCTTTTTTTTTTTTTGTAACCTGATTGTATGACAGCCACTTCTGTCTCTCTGCTCTGCCAAAAAAATGGTGCATTGCCCTGTCTCTCCTTAAAGTGGCTGATCACCTTTTAAAATTCAATTTACCTCAAATCTCTCTGATGGGTTCAAGAAAAAGTATGATTTTGTACATTATCTGGATGTTTCTCATTGTTGTTAGCAGTGTTCTCATAAGGATTTTTACATCTTAAAAAGCGAGACTATTGGTTTTTAATAATGGGTGTACTTGGCGTTATTATTGTTTTCTTTTGTTATTTATGCTTTAGGAAGATGCAGATGGTTTCTGAAACATACTTGCAAAGAGTTGTATCTTATACAATGCCCATTATTACATTTTTTCATTAAATTTTTTTTTGTTTTAAATTACTATACATTAAAACCATACTTTAAAGTCTTGTACACTACATTGACTTTTTTGATACACAGTTCTATGAATTTTAACACACATATATGTAACACTACTACCACAGTCCAAATACAGAAGAGTTCCAGCACCCAAAAAAACTTCCTTGTACTATCTCTTTAAGAGGCTTTGGTGGCATAGTGCCTAAGTTATTTGACTGCTAACCAGAAGGCTGG
>NW_006922600.1:164057-170414 GCF_000298275.1 Orycteropus afer afer
AATTCTGCCACCTGCCTACAAACCAGTGCGTTTCTATCACAAGCACACATGGCAATAGAATTATAAAATGTAGAAAGAATCTGTCAGTACCATTTTGAAAGTATATACACCCAAGTCTCCATGATTGTCATTGTTTGTTTCCTTCTTTGACCTGTACAACTGTATAGAATACAGGTAGATGCTGGGCCAGGTATAGCTTTCTCTTTTAATTTCCAGTGACTCTCAAGATATAAGTGAGCTCTGGTGGTACAATGCTGAAGGCATTTGACTGCTAACCAGAAGGTTGGAGGTTCAAACCCACCAGCCACTCCGTGGAAGGAAGATGGGACAATCTACTTCTGTAAAGATTCACCACCTCGGAAACCTAAGAGGGGTCAGTATGAGTCATAATCGACTCAATGGCAGTGAGTTTTTTTTTTTTTTTAAGACATAACTGTTTCAAGTTTATGAATTCATTCACCCATACATCCAACACACATTTATAGAACATTTTCCATTTGCAGTGAGGTAGGTACAGTGCATCTTAGTGGTTACATACAGGCTGGGCTCTGGAGTCAGAGTACCGGGATTCAGATGTCATGTGCCACACATACTCAGTGTCCTTGTAAAAGTTAACCTCCCTGAGCCCTCATCTACAAAATGGGAATAATCATAATATTCACCTAATAGGATTTTGTGAGGATCTAGGGAAATTATGCAGATAAAGCACTTGGCAGAGTGCCTGGAATATTGTAAAGAAACACGTTTGCTTCTATTTTCATTGTCATTAATAAAGTTATTGTACAGAATGAATCAGTTATGAGACTCTCTCCTTCATGAAAATAACCATCTGATTATTAAATGAGTTAATATGGCAAGTGCTGAGAACAGTGCCCAACATACAATAAACTTTTATAGGTACTAGCTATTATTAAGCCACTCCTCAGAAGGAAGGTTGGGCAATCCTACTTTCGTAGTGATACTGCCTCGGAAACCCAAGGAGGGGTCGCTATGAGTCGGGGCTGACTCGACGGCAAATAACAACAACAACAACAGCTATTATTAAACAGGAGCTCTGGTGGCACAATGGTTAAAGTATTTGGCTGTTAACCAAAAGGTTGGTGGTTCGAACCCATCAGCCACTCAGTGGGAGAAAGATGAGGCAGTCTGCTTCTGTAAAGATTTACAGTCTTAGAAACACTATGGGCCAGTTCTCCTCTGCCTTATAGGGTCGATATGAATTGGAATCAACTTGATGACAGTGAGTTTGGTTTGCTTTGTACCTACTACTACTACTACTACTACTACTACTACTACTACTACTACTACTACTATCATCATCATCATCATCATCATTTATTATTATTGGTTATCATTCTTCTCCCCCTATAAAATGTTGAAATGTAAGCAATATGCATGAAAGGAAACATTTCCTTTGGAAAATGGTGAGGTGGTGTATAGTGTTCCCTCATTTATATACAATATAGAATATAAACAAAGGGAATATAAGAAAGTGCAGCTTTTAATTTAATAACTGTACTTTATGTGCATTTCTCTTTTTCTTTTTCCCAAGCATATGAAATGAGAAGGCAGAGTGAGCAATATTATGTTATAAAATATATAATTGAATAAACAAAAAAACAAAACTCATTGCAATTGAATCGATTCCAACTCATAGCTATCCCCATTGGGTTTCCAAGGCTGTAGATCTTTACAGAAGCAGACTGCCTCATCTTTATTCCATGGAGTGGTTGGTGGGTTCAAGCCACCGACCTTTTGGTTAGAAGCCCCGTGTCTTAACCGCTGCACTACCAGAACTCCTATATAATTGAATGGAACTCTTAATTTAAATAAAGCCATGTATATACACTGTCTTAGTTCTCTAGTGCTGCTATAACAGAAATACCACAAGTGGATGGCTTTAACAAATAGGAGTTTATTCTTTTATAGTTTAGGAGGCTAGAGGTCTTCAGTTCCAGAGTGCCAGCTCTTGGGGCCAGTTGAAGGTCCCTTGACCTTGGGCTTCAGCTATGCCTCTTGTTCCAAACCCGCAGGAGCAAGCTAAAGGCTTCTTCTGACTCATGCAGCTGTTGGCTGCTGGCTGCTGGGGCTGACAAACCCAAGATCCACAGGTAAAATGGCACAGTCCCAAGATCGGCAGCAAACACAGCAGGTGGCTGGTTATCCAAATGTGCCCAAAATCTTGAGACCTTTCTCGAACTTTCTCCTTACATACTGGAAGCAACTACACCCCGAAGGCAACTACTTAGCTGCTCACAGCAGATTCCATCATGGAGTTGATTACCATCTCATCATGGAGAATAACTGCATCCAGCAGCCCAGCCATGTTGACACACAATCTTCACTACCACATACACCTACTTCTCATATTGGCAATCTCATTATCTGACATTTTACATTTACAACAATAAAAAAAAAAGTACTATCCAACTATTTTGTGCATTAATGTCGTATATCTGACAGTAACAAATGCTGAGGTGTGAGGCGAGAATAATACTGGCTGTGATGATTAAGGTTATATGTCATTTTGGCTGATCCATGATTCTCAGTTGGCAGTTATGTAATGATGCAAATTGTAGTCGTCCTCCATTTTGTGATTGGATGTGGTCAGCTTCCATTTTTGTATAACGCTGATTTTTGCTTAACAGCCTGGTCTTTGGAACCTAACCATGTGGAGAAGTGGGATGTGGGTTTATTGCCCTAATAATCACCTTTAGTAATACATATAGTAATACTTTGAATGCTTTGGAAGGACCGTTTCTATAATATGAATAAGGTTATTTTTGTTGGTGATCAGCTGTTTTGTCCTACTTCTAAAAAAAGACTGGAAAGCATAGTCATTTAGATAAGATAGAAGTTTGTTGTTCTGCTAAATTAAATAGATTGAAATGAGGTGGTCCCATTGTTCGGGGGCTCAGGATCTCTCATCCCTAATGAGTTGCACCCATTCTAAGCCACTTCTTTATCCAGAATAGCATTCTGAACTCTGTCTAATTCTGGATTGGGGTGGAGGGACCAAAAGGAAAGAAGAAAGTCAAAGAGCCCTTTGGAGAGGTGCTTTCTCTAGAATCTGCACAATTTCTGCTTGCATTCTTTGGCAAGAAATTTCATCACATGGTTTGCAGCGAGTAAGTCTGGGAAGCATCATATGTTTAGGAGTTCACATTGCCACCCTCAAAACAACTAGAGTTCTGTTAATGAGGAAGAATGCAGAGTGGATCTAGAGTGGACAAATAGAAGTTTCTATTATTATTAAATCATAAATCTGATACACAGTTATAAAAAAGAATTCAACTAAAAACAGATGTCAATGAAAACTTGAAAGGGAAAACGTCTTGTGGCAGGGACAATGCAACATATCCACCAGTCTCTCTTTCCTTTTCCTTCTGGGGTCACAGGAAGACTATATTCCCTCACCTCTGTGACAGTTGAGTTCTAACTAGTGAACTGTGGCCAGAAGTGGTACTTGGTAGACCTGGTCCCTAAGACTTTTTTTAGGCTGCTTTTTTGGGGGGGACTGCCAGCCAAGTACAAACAATTCAGTTGAGGATTTCAAGACCAAGAAGATGGTAGTGCCTAGGATGGAAGAAATATGGGTTTCTTATGGGTTTCTTAAAGGCTGGCAGTTCAAACCCACCAGCCACTCCTCAGAAGGAAGGTTGGGCAATCTACTGCCATAGTGATACCGCCTTGGAAACCCAAGGAAGGGTCGCTATGAGTTAGACCTGACTCCATGGCATTGCGTTGCATTGTGTTGGCATTAATAATATACCAAGAAGCCCTGGTGGGGCAAATAATTAACTGAAAGTTCATCAGTTTGAATCCACGAGCCACTCTATGGAAGAAAGATGTGGCAGTCTGCTTCTGTGAAGATTACAGCCTAAGAAACCCTATGGAACAGCTCTACTCTGTCTTATAAGGTTGCTATGAGTAGGAATCAACTTGACGGCATACAACAATAATATGTAATATATGATACAGAGGCCAAACAAAACACTTAATTCCCAAATACCTTCATACTCCAAATTATCATTAAGATACTTAAAACTGGCTTTCGAAGTTAAATCAGAAATTTAACACAGGAGAATTTTGTTGAACAAAATGCACAAAATATATTTCAGGTATACACATAAAGAATTGCAAAAATAAAAATTTCCCTCATTGCACTTCCCAGTTAAAACCAACAAGATATAAAAAGAAGTAATTGCGAGTTATTGAGAAAAAACAAACACACTGCCATCAAGTTGATTTCAACTCATAGTTGACTCCCATTGGGTTCCCAAGGTGGTAAAGCTTTAAGGAAGTAGATTGCTCCATCTTCCTTCCTCAGAGTGGCTAGTGGGTTTGAACCACCAACCTTCTGGTTAGCAGGCAAGTGCCTTACACGCTGTGCCACCAGAGCTTATTAGTTACTGACAAGGGCATGTGAAATGAGTATTTTCCTGCAATGAATTACTTTCAGCCTCTGCTCAGAAATACCCACCTTCAGGAAGAAATCTCTGAAACTTCCCTGAAGGATTTGAGAGAAGAACTCAATATAAAAGGAGAGACAAGGCTTGTCCTAGAAACAGAAAAATAAATATTATAAAGAAATCATTCTCCCTCAAGTAATATATAGTTTCAGTACAAAGTGAGTAAAAATCCTCAGCTGGCATTTTCAATAAGCTTGACCAGCTGGGTCTGACATTCATCTGTAGAGATAAGGTGCCAAAGCAAGCAAGCAAAAACCAAAAAAGGATTCTTTTAACTGGGTCTTAATTATAATATGATAAAGTGATTTGCTCTCCTCCCTCCCCCCCCACAGAAATCAGCCCACCCTAAGGATTTATATGGAAGTTAAACAGATAACTTGTTGCCATTTCACTTTAAAGTTCTTTAAAAAGGGACATTTCTACCCTTTTAACACTTCAACACTTTAACTTGGCAATTCTTCCATCCCTAATTCAGGGAAGGGCCTTCTGCCTTGTTCATCACAGGGCGGGGGCGGAGCATCCCCTGAGAAGCTTGGGAGTGAGCAGAGCCTGACCAGTCTTGCGGGAGGCGCTGCATTTCACAGGGACTGCAGCTGACAAGAAGCTTCAAGGTAATGGCTGTCTTAAAGCTAGTTATTTTCTGGGGTGTTCTCAGAGCCCTAGATTAAGATGAAAAAAACAGAAACTGTGGTCTTGGAGTGGTGGGAAGGGTGTCTGGTTTTGAGAGAATTACTGGCATTTTGAAGGAATTAATTCTCTGGAATTTTTATATCTCCTAATGCTTCAAAAGTCCACAGTGAAAGAAGGGGTGATCAGATTACAGCCTCTAAATTAAGACTTCTGTGGGGTATGGCTGCTCATGCTAATTTATTGACTTCACATTCCCTGTTTCTATGTTTGCTGGACATTCTGTTACGGTTTGAATTTTTAAGCATTTATTAATTTACACACAAAAAATAACTGGCAGAAATTTTGGACAGCATGGGGAATACTCCTGTAAATTGAATGACACAATCAATTTTAGGTATGTGCCACATAGACACATGAAAGTGGAAAGGGGGATCCAGTATGCAGTTGAGTGAAAACATTGGTGCCTGATATATGTATATCTGTATATATGATTAGAAAAAAATCTGGAGGGAAGTAAACTCCCAGGATAACAGTCAGTCAGCGTTTCTGGGTGGTCAGGTTACTATTTAATGTTATTTTTAAAACCTATTTTGGCATTTTTAGAGTTGTTTTCCTCAACTCTAAAATTATTATTTTTATGATCATAGAAGAAAAATGAATATGAAAGTGTGTACCCATTTTGTTTCAGGCACACACACACATACACACACTAACACTCTTGTGTTTTGTCCATAGTGGAATTTTTCATGGACCTGATCAAGCTGAGAGGCTGGTTGCTGTGTCAACTCTAAGCCTGCATGTGTTCTCCTTGCACATCATTCTTTCAGGCCACAGGGATGGCTGTGGACAGCAAGAATCATTTTTATATACCTTCTAAGTTTTAGAGTGAGATAGAGAGAGGATTTAATTTACTTTTACAAGCAGTATTTTAAATATTATATGGCATGGTGCAGCCACACAATGGAGTACTGTGAACTGGTGAATAGTAACATGAACGTGTAGTAGTTTGAAAAGGTGTCAGAGAAGTAGTAGAAGGTGGAAAAGCACATCGCAGAATGGCAATTAACTATCTAATCTCACTTCAAAATAAATATGTGTATTGTTGTTGTTATTATGTGCCATCGAGTTGGACCCAACTCATAGTGACCTCTCCTTGGGTTTCCGAGGCAGTATCACTACTGAAGTAGATTGCCCAACCTTCCTTCTGAGGAGTGGCTGGTGGGTTTGAACCACCAGCCTTCTGGTTAGCAGTCAA
>NW_006922600.1:170969-180016 GCF_000298275.1 Orycteropus afer afer
CTTCCGTAGTGATACTGCCTCGGAAACCCAAGGAGGGGTCGCTATGAGTCGGGGCCGACTCGACGGCAAATAACAACAACAACAACAACAAGGCCCTGGGCAGGCTGCATTTCTGGCTTTAGTCACAAGAGGGCGTCTGTCAGGTTTCCTAAATTTTCTCCAGGTGACCATTTTTCTGAAGTTCACAAACAAGCAATGAAACACGTATGTCTCAGCAGACTGTGAGACAGCATGTAAGGTGTGATTGCAAATTCCATCCAAAAAATTGCACATGTGTAGCAGAAAAAGCTCCACACGAGGACTGATGGGAGGATTCAAACAGAAAACTTAGAAAAGTAGTAGGTCCATAGTAGACACAAGGCGACTATCACCTCATTCTCTCCTGTGCCACCTCATAGTACATTGTGGACGAGATTTTGTCTAATTCCTGTGTTCTGGAATGACATGCCTGCTAGAATTTTGGTAGGGACATTTCTTTACCCCTTTTCCAGTTAATTGATTTGATTTCCTGTAAGCGGAGAATCTGCGTGTGATGCCAGTTGAACCCCAGAAAGGCCGTGCCACTGCAGGCGTGCCCAGCGGGACAGAGGATCTGCTGGACCAGCAGCTGGAGTGAGAAGCCATACAGCCCCACCCCTACCCCTGGGTAAGACTGCTCCCATTTTACAAAACATTTCGTATTAAAAACATGTTGAGAACTCGGGGAATAACTTACTTTGCTTCCTGCTTTACAGCCATAGCATTTTAAATTAAAAGTTGCATTTCCTATTAAAATCATGTAAGGTTGAGATTTTGAGGTACAATTCATTTTTCTCCCTGTTCTGCAGCTATAATGTTTTGTAATTGAAAGTCATAGCTTCTGGTTGTGGGAAGGAATCTGATGTATAAAGCAATGTGAAGAAATCATGCAAGGAAGGCATTCAGGTGACTGTCTGAGATCCCAGCCAACTGCCTGACTCTCAAAATATCCTTGATAACTACCCTATCCAGTTAGTAACCATAACAGCCATTCCCAGTATCTACCTCCTAAGCTCATTTTGAATGAGATCGCTGTGTTAACTGAATCCAAGAGGTACAGATCCTAGAATATATGTCTGGTTGCTTTGGGTGGACAAGGAAGCACTTGCAGCTTAAAATTCTGAAACTGCATTCTGTTAGAATAGTGCTTCTCAAAGAGTGCTTCCTGAACACATGGCATTAACATCATTTGAGAACTTATTAGAGATGTAAAGTTGGGGACCCAACCCAGATCTTCTGAATAAAACTCTCAGAATGAGGCCCAGAAATCTAGTTTCAACAAGTCTTATAGATGATTCTGATGCATGCTAGGTTAGGAGAGCCATTGCTTTAAGGTATAATACTAGGGCCATAAAGCTACCAAAGTGTCCGCTACATAAAGTCCCTGACCCAGCTCCATGGGCCTGTGCACATATTCACTCCTTAATAAGCATGTATAATAGTAAAGTCAAGTTGTTGGAATTGATACTATGGAACCTTTCTCTGGTTCTTAGCCCCCACCCTATATTATGCTGCATTTTCCTCGTCTGATGTCCCACTGAACATTGTTGTTCTTTTATTTTATCTCTTCTATATTCATAGTTGTTTACACCTTCTACTTTGACAAAAGAATTTTATTTGCTAATATTTTTCTTCTTTTCTTTCTCCCTATTCCAGTATTTTCCAGCATTGTCTCATTCAAACCACGTTTAAGAATCCTTCAGAGTTTCAGGTGGAAGAGAACAGGCTGTAAAAGCTGTAAACCTTCTTTAGTATTAAGACAAAAGAAACCTCCTTAAGAATATAGTTTTGGGGAGGGCCTGTCTTCTGTGGCAAAAAAAGCCAGATACTCAAACTTCTGAAAATAACCAGGTGAGACACTAATCTTAAGTCATAATGGATGCTGAGTACGTCTTATGCATCTGGAAAGACCAGTTATGGCCAGCAAAGGTTTTATCTAGATCTGAGACATCATCGAATGATGATGAAAATGAGGCATTTTCTGTAGAAGTTCAAATACTCTCACTAGATGAAAAAATTAAAGTGGAAAGCACAAAAATAAAGAACCTAAATAAATCTCAAATTGAAGACATTTATTCCTCACTAGCATCACAGTCTGAAGTCAGTGGTATACCTAGAGAGGAAACAGCCTATGAAAGATCACTTAAAGTGGCACTGGATATTCTGGCTGAGAGAACATGTTTTAGTCAAGCAACCACTTCAGGTGAAGAAGAGACCTGTATACTGCCTCAGAATGGACCACACAGGCGATCTGATTCACCCCCTCGGAAAAAGTATCGGAAGTGTGCAGGGGACCTAGCAGAGAGTCTTGAGGAAAGTGAAAACCCAACACACCTGTTGGTATCTTCACAGAGTGATGATTCTCTGTATGATGATAAATCCCAGGTACACATAACTGAAATGGAAACAAGGGCAGCACAAAACTCTAACTCGTGCCAAAATTTCCCTGCATTTTTCGAAGACGACGATGAGAAAGAGAGCAAGGAAAATATCGATATCTCCACAGTTATGTCCTTGTATTCCACAGTCAAAGAAGAGGAAAAATATGTTAAAGATGAAAATTTTGTTCCAATTTTGCCATCAGATAGCCTCACTGTGTTCAAAGCTTTGAAAGAGGAGCCAGATGACACCTGGCCAGAGACCCTGGCTGCTTTCCCTGAGTGTTCTTCCTTCTCAGAGAATACTGAGGATCCAGGAGAAGGTCCCTCACATGCACGTGTAGATGTCAGCCAGAATCAGCCTTCCATAGAATCAGAGATAGGTGCTGTGACATTGCCTGAATGTGGTGCAGGAGAATTCCAGGGTTTACTTAGTGCCTCTAGCCATGTCCTAGATCTTTTGAATAGTGAAGGAAATCTTGAGAGACTGGATTTGGAGGACTTTGAAGGAGAACTTCAAGGCAAGTCATTGCATCTAAAATCTCTAGATACTTCTATGTTAGATGAAAGTGAGGAAGATGAAGAACTGCCACGCTTCGTTTTTCATTATGAGCCACGTTCGTTTGAGACAGGAATGATAGTCTGGTTTAAATATCAAAAATACCCATTTTGGCCAGCAGTGGTTAAAAGCATCAGGCGAAAAGAACGGAAAGCAAGTGTGCTTTTTGTTGAGGTGAGCATGAGTCCTGAAAAGCGAGGCGTTAGAGTGCCCTTTAGAAGACTAAAGAAATTTGACTGTAAAGAAAAACAGGCACTAGTAGATAAAGCCAGGGAGAATTATAGTGAAAGTATTGACTGGTGTCTATCTCTCATTTGTGACTACAGAGTTAGGATAGGTTGTGGTTCTTTTGTGGGCTCTTTTTTTGAGTATTATGGTGCTGACATCAGTTATCCAATTAGAAAAGAAATGAAACGGGATACCCTGAGGGATATTTTTCCAAAACTGCACAATGAAGGGACTGTGAAGGCTTTGGTCGTGGCTTCCAAGACCAAGAAAGTGTCCTTCCAGAAAATTCTGCCTGACCGAATGAAGGCCGCTCGAGACCGAGCCAACAAGAATCTAGTAGACTTCATCGTGAATGCAAAGGGAACAGAGAACCATCTTCTGGCCATTTTAAAAGGCAGGAAAAAGTCCAGGTGGCTGAAATCATTTTTGAATGCTGATAGATTCATGCCCTGTATTGAAACCTACTTTGAAGATGAAGATCAGTTGGATGAAGTGGTAAATTATTTACAAGAAATCTACAGTCAAATAGATGAGGGGCTGCGGAGACGGATAAGAAATGACCAAGTCAATTTTCTTATGGAAGTTCTTCTGCCAGAAGCAATCATTTGTTCAATCTCTGGTGTGGATGGATTAGATTACAAAGAAGCTGAAGCAAAATATCTAAAAGGACCATGCCTAGGCTACAGGGAAAGGGAATTATTTGATGCAAAAATCTTATTTGAAAAGAGAAGGAAACCACCAACAAATGAATCTCATTAAATCTCCTGAGAGTCTAAACCATAACAGGGAGCTTTCATAAATACTTGTTCTAAAAAAAAATCTCCAAACGATTTTCTCTAAATGTAAATATTTTCTGGAAATGGGAGAGTGTGCAGTTTTTGAGACCTTTACTTAATCTCTGGGTATCACTATATCTTCATTGCCTTTTCTTGCGCTTCTTCAAAATCAGTTTTGTTAACATATTTCAGCAATTCTATTTTCCTGTACATTTTCACAGTGCATAATTCCTAAATTTTTAAGGGAAAAATATTTTGCTTTATGACATTTTTGTCTATACTGTGTATTTAAATACAATGTGTGCAATCATTTTCATATTAAAAATATGAAATGTGAATAGTATCTGATATTAAGCAAGATAATCTGAAAAAAGTCTAAAGGAAGCATCAGTTATATATATATATATATTTTTTTTTTGCTTAATTTTTTATGAAATGTTGGGTTATCTCTTAAGATAGCTGAATTATTTTTCCTGCCATGCCTATTTATTTTTGGAAAAAATAAATCTCTGAGAGACAGAACCAAAGATAGAGAAGCTTTGCTATATATGATAACTAACTTCAAATGCTTTTGCAAGAAAACAATCTGAAATCCAAATATAAAGTTACTGGATTATCTGCATGTAGTGTGTGGGTGAATGACATCTCAGCAAGCAGACATCATTTTGGAAGCCTTGAGCAAGATTGTTCACTGTACACTTCCCTGGAATTCCATTTATGGGAGTGTCTACCATTGGCCGAATGGTTTCTTAGATAGACTTCTGGCTGTCTTAACTGACAGTGACTGGATCTTCTTAATTGCCATCTGCCTCATGTGGAAGGCAGCTAGAGTCATTGTATTCAGAGTCTGGCTACTCTAGACTTATGAATCCAGGCTGACCACTTAAGAGCGCATCTAGTTTTAAATAAACTATAGAAAAAGCAGTCACTTTTCTTCTGAGTCTTGTATCTTCAAAAACGTAGTCATTCGTCTCAAATCAAGCAAGCTTTATCATCTGGCTTATTCATAGGGTAGTAGCGCTAACAGGTTCCAACAGTGTAGATGCTGATTGGTAAGTCATTCCAGGCTGTAAAAAGCACAGCTTTGAACCAGTTCTTCTGATTCAGCCTGCTGGAAATTTGTATTTGCATTTCCACCCCAGGTAGACTGAATCAGAATCTCCATTTTAACAAGATCACCAGGTAATTCTTCTAGATCCGCAAGGGATCATGTTTAAATGTAGATTCTGATTCAGTCTATCTGGGGTGGAAATGTAGAATCTTAGCAGGGCATCAAACAGGAATAAACTGGATTGAAGCCCTGGCTACAAGCAAGTTGTAGATGGACCAGGATCTGGGAATATGGAAACGGATCACAGAAAAAAGTCTCCATTCGGCTAAATAGGGCGATTATCCAAATATGGTTAAACGTAAGTGAAAGTTACAATCTGAAGCCAATGAATGGTTTATCCTAACTTGAAACGAGCCTTTTTGTGAGAAAAAAATGTTAGAAAAGCTGGTTTATTTAAAATATTTGATGTGAAAATAAATACTAAAGGCTTAACAAATCTGACTGCCTTTTTCTTTAACCTCTTAGTGTGTTTTATATGTCACATATGTTGTGTGTTCACATGGCCACGTGGTGTGTTTTTGTTTGTTTGTTTGTTTAATTTGTAAAAGGCATTGAGTTTTCAAACCAAAAAAAAAAATCATAACCTTTGTATCTTCCACCTAGGACTTTCATTCCATCATAGTACAGATTGTACAACTATATAAATGGTGTGTGCTTTTTTTTTTTTTTAAGATACATACAATCTGGAAGTTTTGCTTGTTGTAATTGTCACCTTTTAAATGTTCATTATAAACTATCTTGTCATTCTAAATAAATATTAATTTTCACGCATGATTTTGTATTATTTTAGAAAAGGGCCTTCCAAATCAAATAAGCTTCTGATCCATAGAACCTGCTTTGAACCCTGCCTGAAAGAGACCTGGACTCATCAGGCATACTGTCTGTACAAACCCATTTTATTTGCTCCAGGCCCTGAGAAGTATTTGACAACAGACAATCATCATGCTACACACACACACACACACACACATACCTTATTCCCTGAGAAAATACATTTCAGTTGATCTGTAACACTGTTTCTCTGATTACAGTGTATTACCTACCTTTGGCTTTCTCACTGGAACTGTTTCTAGGTTTAAATATTTTTTTACTACCTCATCCATTCATTCATGGCATCCATGAGGTGGAAACCAATTGAGATTTAAGGATGGTCTCTGAGGACACATTCCAGGTCCATAGAAAGGACATGTTAATACTGTGACCCAGGGGGCAGTCTACTTTCTCAGATGACTGGGATGTACCATTTCATTCTCATAGAAATATTTACCAGAGTCATGGGCTGAATGCTTGGATCTGAAAGCCAGAGTCCCTAGATTTCCCCATATTTGTAAGGTGTGGGTGTCTGGTGTGAGGTGAAGTGAGGGGCCTGATGCCTCCTAGGATGTCATATGGCATATGTTGAAGTAAGGGAGACGTGCCTCAGACAAGCATGTATTCTCTTCTTTGCATCTGGGGCCATTGGATGGCATTTGGGCATGGAGGTGGATTTGTGCCTGTGTGGACTCAGATCCTTTCTGGCCTGAGCAATTGTTAAGGCAGATTTAAGATGGCCATCACCTGGATCTCTAACACCAGTTTGTGTGTCTAATGGGAAATCTGTCACATATCCTAACCCACTGGGTTAAAAGACCATCTCCTCCAATCATAAGGCAGACTTCTAAGTATCAGGCCCAGATTCTAAGTTTTTCACAGCTGCAAGGAAGCAATACACAGCATTTGGATGTGGCAGTCTGCTTCCATAAAGATTCACAACCTTGGAAAAACCCTATGAGGCAGTTCTACTCATAAAGGGTTGCTATGAGTCACAGTCGACTCCACACAATGGGTTTGGTTTGGGTTTTGATATCAATATATGGATGCTGATAGGGAAAAAAAAATGGAACCCTGGCACCTGAAATGGTATTAAGCATGAGAATCTTGGATACTTAAAATCCCCTAGGGCCTCAACCTGGCAGAAGCTGTCCCCTAACCCCTTGTTATTAGTGAGCAGACTCCTCATTCCTGGACACCATTTCAAAAGATCAAATCCAATGCTGATGTTTTTCGTTGTTTCAAACTCATTCATGGATAAGGTATCACAGCACAAGGAGCATAAAACAATCTATTTAGGTAAAAGATATATTAAGAAGGAACTCGAGGGCACAGCTACTATGTGCTAGCATGAACTAGGATAATATGTGTGAGAATGGATTTCGGGGTGTCAAACTGGCAAGGAAAAGGGGAAGAATATATGTCAAGATAGAGCATTTATGAGAGAGCACACCTTTAATTCTGGGTATAATGTCCAATATGCTTGCTGCTGGGGTGGTATCTTCAACCCTGGGTAACAAAAGCCTACAATAAATGTGATAGGGACACTGGAACTGCCTTGACAGAATAGTGAGGAATTGGTGAGAAGGTCAAAGGGAGTGGAAGTATTAGAAATCATTTATTGCATCAGAACAGAGGACCTGTATTTTAATTCTGTTCCCTAGAAGGGAGGAGAGAACACAAAGAATGTGCTCACACTGGAATTTTTGCAGGGGTGGATTACCCCAAAAGCAAGGTAAGCATAGGCTGACTTGAGTTTACTTACTAATCTGTAGTGAA
The DNA here is from genome assembly GCF_000298275.1 of Orycteropus afer afer. Lineage (NCBI taxonomy): Eukaryota > Metazoa > Chordata > Mammalia > Tubulidentata > Orycteropodidae > Orycteropus > Orycteropus afer. The sequence continues at coordinate 178,629 of NW_006922600.1, forward strand.
CAATTTCACATGGGTATGTGGTGCTTACCTGGCTTACTGGGTACTCCATCCCTGTTAAGGATTATAAATTTGAAAAGAGGCTTTGATTCTGCAGGAAGGTGCTGTGGGGTTGGGAGAGAGATGCCAGCCATACCTAGAAGCAAAATCTTTGGTGTGGTGAAAAAATGTGAAATTACTCACTGTAGATCAGTAAGTAAGCACAAGTGAGCCTTAACCTTGCTTATTGGGTAACCTGACACTGCATTTTTGAGCAGCTCAGTGTTGGCTCGTCTCTGCAAGCCATGGTTTGAAGCAAGCAATGGTGCAATGAACTGATGATGGTGATGATAGAATTTCAGAATGGAAAGGCCCAGGTGGTGGCACAAAAACCTCAAGGGCAAGGTGGGCATAATTATCATAACGAGAAGCAAGCTAGAATGGAGTCAGGGTAATTTGACCAACAGAGCCCAATGGCAATGCCTTATAGCTCACACTAAGGGGTTCTGGTGGCATAGTGGGTAAGGCATTGGGCTGCTAACCTGAAGGTCAAGGGTTCAAACTCCCAACTTCTCTGTGGGAGAAAGGTATGGCAATCTCCTTCCATGAAGATTTACAGGCTTGGAAACCCACTGGGGGGTTCTACCAGTTGGAATCAACTCAATGGCACTGGTTTATTTTGGTTTATAAATCATACTATTCCAGAGCTACATGTATGCACAGCTGACTGGTATATTCTTTTTGTACAAAAAATTTTTAAATGACACCTGACTAACCAAAATTTGTTAGCAGCTGAAGTTGAAAAGTGTGTTCCCCCACCCAGTTTCTGTATCTATAGTACAAGTTGTTCTGCTAGGCAAACTACATCCAGCATATCTGATAGTGCTTAAGGTATCCATGGATAAGGATGTGACAACTAGTCATTTTTAAACCATAATATGAGAATCCTGGGGTCTTGGAGAAAAGCCATACTTTGTCTGCTGGCAAATGACTCACCATTTATAAAGCTGCTCTCTGTATGCTGTTGTATAGTAGCTATAAATATCTAACCAGGGGATACCAAGTGACTATATAATGGGCTGCCCATCATTTGTACCCATTCCAAAGAAAGGTGATCCCACAGAATGTGGAAATTATAGAACAATATCATTAATATCGAATGCAAGTAAGATCCTACTGAAAATAATTCAAAAATAGTTGCAGCAATATATTGACAGAGAACTTCCAGAGGTGTAAGCTAGATTCAGAAGAGGACGTGGAACAAGGGATATCATAGCTACTGTCAGATGGGTCTTTGCTCAAGGCAAAGAATACCAGAAAGATGTTTACTTGTGTTTTATTGACTATGCAAAGGCATTTGATTGTGTGGATCATGACAAATTATGGATAACATTGAGAAGAATGGGAATTCC
>NW_006922600.1:190374-192616 GCF_000298275.1 Orycteropus afer afer
ACCTAACAACAACAACAACAGCCCATCATAAGCTAGATATTATAAGATTCAGCAAGTGATAAGGTCTGGCCAGCTCAGGAACAATCTGCTCTATGATGGAAATGTTGGATTCAGGATCCAGCAAGAGAAGGCACAAATAAATCAGCAAGTGGTCCAGATCCCCATGGCATTGGCCATTGTTACAATGATGCCCCTCCTTCCAATCATTCCTACAACCTCATGGGAGATGAAGTGATCTATGACCAATAAGCAGAAGAGAATAATACCTGGCCTTGTGCATAGATGTATCAGCATGAAATCATGATAGCTGTAAATGGACTTCTGCCACATTTTGCCCTCAGTTAGAGTGGTTGTAAAGGATAGTAGTGAAGGAAAAACTCCAAGTGGTTAGAACTGTGAGCTTCATGCTTGACTGCCTTTTCTATATGGAGGAAATAAGCAATAGCCTGGGGTGGTCTCCTGGACTGTGGATAATGAGATGTCTGGTATGTCAGGAACTCAGAAGGAGATGGACTGAAAGTTCAAAATAGAAAGTCTGAGTAAGAGGCATGTATGTGGACCAATGGGGATGGAAACAAACCTTATAAATCTCTGTGCCTTATATTAATGGCCATCTAGGAGAACTGACCATAGAGAAGGCACTCAACAACGAAGTGGATATAGTAACTCATTCTGAGATTATTTATTATCTTCCTGTTTTTAACTTTGTTGCTATCTGTTCCAATTTTAATTTTCTTTTTTTCTGTTTATTTTAGATTTAATGTACTCTTTTTATAGTTTCCTAAGGTGGAACTTAGGAGCTCTGGTAGCGTAGTGCCTAAGGCACTTGACTGCTAACCAGAAGGCTGGTGGTTCAAACCCATCAGCCACTCCTTAGAAGGAAGGTTGGGCAGTCTACTTCTGTAGTGATGTCGCCTCAGAAACCCAAGGAGGGGTCGCTATGAGTCGGGTCCGACTCGATGGCACATAACAACAAAAAGGTGGAACTTCAGTTACTGACTTTAGCAGAAGAAATATAGAAAATAGCTTCTCTCCTCAATCATCTTAGTTCTGGCCTATGGATTCATGAATTGTCCTCATGGCAAGCATGGAGCCTATGCGTGGACTTAACAGCAGTGGTTCTCTCTTACCAAGGCTGATCAAGCTCCTGATACTGCTAAATGTATACCTTTCAAAGAGCAATGTCTGATGCTGGGCCCTTGATTCAGCACCTTCCCTCAAAGACACTCAGCTCCTTGGTTCCAGGGTGAATGTGTTGCACCCATTCCATCTTGGAGGTGGAAGTTATTCATCCTTACAAAAATGGATGCCAACTTTGGCCCCATAGGACTGAGCACCATTTGCCTGTAGTGGTGTCCAGTTTACTTTGTTTGGATTTCCGTCCTTTGTTTCAACATTCATTTCCCTCAGTCTAACTCACTAGGACCACATCCCAAATAAACTTCTGACCTGCAAACCTTTGTGTCAGGCTCCCTTTTGTGGACACTGAGGCTAAGGCAACTATCAATAATTATGTATATATCTTATAAAGTGTAAGTAGGTGCAGCTGTACCAATAATGTATTCAACATTTTAAGCTCATTCATAAAAACTATTAAAAAATAATAAATCTTCTATTTCTGCATAAGTTGGAATACACACATTTCCCCTTATTCATCCTGCTAAAATGAAAGACTAAAGTTCTAAGTTAACTAGACAAAGAAGAACATGTTGAATCTAAAATAAACAGAAGAAATTGAATTTTTTTAAAATAGAGCATATATCAACAAAATTGAAAATAGGTTTAATACAGTAAATCAATAAAATCAAAAGCTGATTCTTTGAAAAAGTCAATAAATTTGATAAAATGTTAGCGATGCTAACTGCTTGAACAATCTCTCTCAGAAAGATCAGCACAAGGCCAGTCCCCATGAGGCGCAGGTTAAAGATGTCCCAAATGTCCAAACTACCGTGCCACTCCATCATTTCAGACCTCCTCCTCCTCCTCCCAGTAAGTTCCCCCATCTTAGGGTTCTGTATTTCGCTGTAACACCTCACAGAACTCACAGACACCCAAGGGATTGTCTCACGTGGTGGTGGTGGTGGAGGCCGGCAGGCTGGCAAGTCCCAGGTCCGTGAGTGGGTCTGGAGGATCCTCCCAACTCTCGGGGTTTGATGAACCTCGATCAGCAGATCAGATGACGGCTGCTGTCTCAAATCCAGGGGTGAGATGAGGATGAGCCAAAACACAAAACCAGAGCAAG
>NW_006922600.1:193041-193732 GCF_000298275.1 Orycteropus afer afer
CTAAGGGTGGTGATTTGAATTATACCCTCCAGCAAGGCAGGACTCAAGATACATTCCACCTGTGTTGCCCCAACAGCAATAACCTAAGTGGATGGTAACAATCAGCAGCTCAAGGCAAATCCCATCACAGAGCCTATTGCCAGTCATTATAGGGAATGACTACTACCAGCTGCTCAGCCAAGTTGATACATGACCTTAACTACCACACCACCCCAAGCAGGCATGGATAATAGGGTTTACAATACATCACAGAATGGATGACGATGGCTAGAAGGGCCACATCAAGCAATTCACCGCACTAACCAAGAAAAAGAAAGAGCACACGAATAACCAGTATCAGGGATGAAAGAGTGAACATCACTACTGATCCTGGGGATATTAAGAGAATATTCAACTAACACTAAGAACAACACTTTATATACAAATTTCACAACACAAAAGAAATGGGCCAATTCTTCAAGATATCTTCAAAGGAAAACACCAATTTATTTTATAGTATTTATTTTGACTAAACTTACATTTTTAATAGACTTAATTTTTTAGAAAAGTTTCATGGTTACCAAAATTTGAGCCAATAGTACAGATAATTCCCATCTATGCTTATCTCCCCTACTCAGTTTCCTCTATTATTAACATCTTACATCTGAGTGGTACATTTATTACAATTAATGACTCAATATTGAACCAATAT
>NW_006922600.1:193832-194471 GCF_000298275.1 Orycteropus afer afer
TATTACAATTAATGACTCAATATTGAACCAATATATATATATATATATATATGTGTGTGTGTGTGTGTGTGTATATATATATATACATATATATATATCTTGTCTCTATATAACTTGTCTCTCTCTACAGATATAGATATAGATAGAGATATAGATATAAAGTAGTCTAGTTTACATTCGGGTTCACTCTTTGTGTTTTACAGTCCTATGGGCTTTGACAAATGCATAATGCCATATGTCTACCATTACAGTATCATACAGAATAATTGTGCTAAATATGCCCTGTGCTCCACCTATTCATAACCACACCACCTGTGTCCCCCAGGTCCTTGGCAACAACAGTTCTTTTTACTACATCTGTACTTTTGCCTTTTCAAGAATGTCATATACTTGGAATATATGTAGCTTTTTCACACTGACTTCTTTTACTTGTTGTTAGGTGCTATTGAGTTAGTTCTCACTCATAGCAACCCTATGTACAAACAGAATGAAACACTCCCCAGTTCTGCACTATCCTAACAATTGTTGCTATGTTTCAGCCCATTGTTGTAGCCACTGTGTCACTCTCTTTTATTATTTTTTTATTGTGATTTGGGTGAAGATTTACAGAGCAAATTCACTTTCCATACAGCAGTTCAC
>NW_006922600.1:196376-197075 GCF_000298275.1 Orycteropus afer afer
GCAGGAGGTGTGGGTGTAGTTGTGTCTTATGGGGAGTGTTGTTGTCTCCCACTCAATTAGACACAAATTACAATCGAATAACCATTCAAAAACTAAAAGCCTGTGGACGAAAAACACAACATGTAATCACACAGGAACAGTAACAAAAAAAGGAAAAAAGGGAAAAAAAGAAGAAACTAGAAAACCTGCAATATCTGGGGACAGGGCACTAAGGAAAAAAAAAGTAGAGAAGGAGAATAATAAATGAAAAAAAAAAAGGGAAAAATGCAAAAAGAAAATCAAGGAACAAGGTTAACCACAAGATAAAAGGGGGAAAAGAAAAAAAAACACCTTAAATTAAAAATAATAATTATAATAATTTCAGCCAGACACGGGGAAAAGAAAAAATGCTGAAAACTAGGACCTGGGAAGGGAAGATTAAGAATAATAATAAAAAGGACAAACGTATTAATAATGTTAGTTGTTTTAAAACAGACAAATACAAGCAAACTAATCACCAGAAAAAGAAAGCGAAAAAGAAAAAAATAAAAATAAAAAAAGAGGGAAAAAAAATCGGTGGAGGACAGGGCAAGGCACCCAGCCTCCGTCTGAGCACACAGACTGCGATGGAGTTCCTGTGGGCCCAGAAGGTAGGTGGGAGTGGAGGATGGCCGCACCTCCGTTCACCAAGAGTAACAAGAGGAATGTTGTACCTTGTCA
>NW_006922600.1:197870-199660 GCF_000298275.1 Orycteropus afer afer
TTTCCCTTTTCTTTGTTGAAGAGGGTCTGTGCAGTCTTTCTGCCTAGTCCACCATCTTGCCAGATCTCCCTGTGTCACTCTATCTCATTGAGAGACTTCCTCTTTTACACTGACACTCTACCAAGTTTAATGTCCTTCTCCAGGGACTGGTCCCTTCTGATAGCATAACAAAAATCCATGACAAAGTCTCTCTATCCTCACTTCTAAGGAGCATTCTGGCTGTATTTCTTCTAGGACAGATTTGTTTGTTCTGCTGGAAGTCCACGGTATATTCAATATTCTTCACCAACACCAAAATCCAAATGCATCAATTTTTCTGTCTTCCTTTTTCATTGTCCATGCAATGGACATGCATATGAGGCAAATGAAAATATCATGGCTTTGATCAGGCAAACCTTAGTCCTCAAAGTGACATCTTTGCTTTTTATCACTTTAAAGAGGTCTTTTGCAGCAGATTTGCCCAATGCAGTATGTCTTTGGTACCTGTACTGCTGCTTCCATGGGCATTGATTGTGGATCCAAGTCTTTTCAACAAATGGTGCTGGCAAAACTGAATATCCATTTGCAGAAAAATGAAACAACATCCTCAACAAATACCTCACACCATACACAGAAACCAACTCCAGATGGATCAAAGAAATGAATGAAAGTTCATGAAAGAAAAATAGGAACAAATTTATGGGCCCTAATTTATGGCATAGACAATCATGCATAACCCAACATGCACAAACAGCAGAAGATCAACTAGATGACTGGGACCTTCTAAAACTTAAATTCTTATGTGCATCAAAAGACTTCTCTAAAAGAGTCAAAAGAGAACCTACAGATTGGGAAAAAAATATCCAGCAATGACATATCTGACAAAGGACTTATCATGTAGTGGATTTCAGCCCTTCATCAAAGATCAGCTGACTATAGGTGCATGGGCCTATTTCTGGCTTCTCAATTATGTTCCACTGGTCTATGTGGTTGTCACTGTACCAAGACCAGGCTGTTTTGACTACTGTGGCTGTATAGTTGGTTTTGAGATCTGGCAGTGTGAGACCTCCTACTTTGTCCTTCTTCTTCAGTGGTGCTGAGGTCTTTTTCCTTTCCATATAAAATTAGTAATCAGCATTTCCTAAGGTGAAAGAAATGAAGAGAAAAATTCAAGCTTTCAGTTATAATACTGAAGGATTCTGTGGGCAAAAAATTGAATGATGCAGGAAGCATCAAATGATTATAGAAGGACAGATACACATACACCAATATTCACTGCGGCATTGTTCACAATAGCCAAAAGGTGGAAACAAATATCCATTAACAGATGAATGGAAAAAATGTGGTACATACATACAATGAAATACTACTCTATCAGTAAGAGAAATAAAGTCTAGATATATTCTACAATATGGATGGAGCTTAAAGACAGTATATTCAATGAAATAAGTCGATCATAAAAGGACAAATTTTGTATGACCTCACTAATATACAAATAGAAGAATAGACAAATGGATAGAGACCAAAGTTTATTATTGATTACCAGGGGTGAGAGGGAGGGGAAAAGGAGAAATTCTTGCTTATGGATCACTGAGTTTTGGTTTATGGTGATGGAAAAATCACACTTATTAAGAGTAAGGGTTGCACAGCCAATTAATCCAATTGATTTAAATAAATTATACAACTGTATGCTGAGCAAGTAATACAAGAAGCTGGACTATATATGAAGAAGAGTGTGGCATCAGGACTGGAGGAAAACTCATTAACAACCTGCAATATACAGATGACATAATTTTGCCTGCTGAAAGTGA
>NW_006922600.1:204319-204945 GCF_000298275.1 Orycteropus afer afer
TCATTTTGTTCTTGTATTTTCTTCCAAAATTCTTGTAAGGTTTTTTCCATGTTTTCTTTGGTCTGTCTCTCAATCCTTGAAGATACCTAAAGATAATTCTTTTGAATTTGTTATCAGTGAGTTCCAATGCTGCTTCTTCCGCAGGGATGTGTTCTGGGTTTGTATCATGCTCCCTTGTTTCTACTGTTTTATCCTGTTTCTTTGTGTGGACTGTGATGATCTGTTGTTTCCAGGGCATTGTGACATTGTTGTATTTGGATCTTTGTTAACTGTTTGTGAAGAGCAGCCAAGGGTGGTTCAGGCTTTTCTCGGTGTTTTTTTTTTTATCATTGGCCTTTTCAGTTTTGCAGGCCCCGAGTGTCCTTGGGGTTGCTTTCTCTTCACCTTCTCTGTTTGTTCCCCAGCCACAGTGCACAGTCTGTGCTATCCCTCGCTAGCAGGGTGATTATTAGGTTAATTTTTAGGTCCTACCACCACTCGGGAATGTCCAAGCTGTTTGTGCCATCAGGGGCGCTCAGGTCCCTGCCAGAGCGCAGCTCCGTATGTCTCCTTTTTTGGTATTTTCATGCAAATTCTTCTGCTAGGTGGGGTTTAGTCTACTTCTGTATCCTTCCCTTCAAGGCTCA
>NW_006922600.1:206400-208530 GCF_000298275.1 Orycteropus afer afer
TTGAGATGTGGATGGCCTCTTCCTTCTTCCTAGTCTGTCTCAGTCTGTAAGCTGGGCTGATACCTGTGCACCATGTGCATCCTGCTGGGTTTGAATCACTGTGGCTCAGCCTCAAAATTCACATCAACATGTCACCATGGTAAGACAAACTGACAGACAAGTTTGTTTCCCTGTTGGAAACCTCTCCTACCACCTTTACCTGGGTCTCTGCAACTGACCCTCATCATCCCGTTTCCTGGGCCTTTTAATCCCCTTTCCTGCTCTCCTGCCCTGCTGCTTTGGCATGCCTGGGTTCCCTCTCCTCACCTGGATCCCTGTGACTGACTGCCCCTAACCCAAGCCATGGTATTTTCAGTTGCCTCATATGCATGTGATAGCTGGATAATGAATAAGGAAGACTGAAGAAGAGTTGATGCTTTTGAGTTGTGGTGTTGGCAAAAGATACTGAAAGTACAATGGACTGCCAGAAGAACCAACAAATGTGTCCTTGAAGAAGTACAGCCAGAATGCTCTTTGGAGGAGAGAATGGCCAGACTTTGTTTGACCTACCTTGGTCATACTGTCAGAAGGGACCATTCCCTGGAGAAGGATATCGTGCTTGGTAAAGTGGAGGGTCAACGAAGAAGGGGAAGGTACTCAACAAGATGGATTGACACAGAGGCTTCAACAATCGGCTCAGGTATAGCAAGTATTGTGAGCCTGGCACAGGACCGGGCAGTGTTTCATTCTGTTGTACATAGAATCACTATGAGTTGGAGCTGACTCGATGGTACCTAAAACAACAACAACAAACCATTGATTGGCAACTCTTATGTGATAAACATATTTAGAACAACAAAAAGGCACTGCTGAGGCTGCTTATGTATAACCAAATACATTATGGAATTTGGTTTCTTGATTTGAAGGTTTAGGTTATGGTTTCATGGGACATCTGAATTAATTGGCCTAATATTATGTTTAGTGCTTCTGTTCCCCCTCCTAGTTTGTTGCATAGTCCTGGGATCTTACAAGCTTGCAAGTCACTATCCAAGGCACAACTACTATTTTCTGTTTGCCTGGAGTAATAGAGGAAGAAAAAGAGTCAGGAATAGATGGAGGAAATAGAATGAGTGACTAATTGCCTCCCTGAACAACTGCTTTCTTTGCCAGGAGACCAGAAAAAATACATGGTGTCCAGCTGCCATCATCGAACATTTTGATCAAAGATTCTATAGAAGAATCTTGATCAAAAGGGGAAAAATCCATAACAGAATTTTTAATTTTCATGTAATCCAGAATTTCTGGAAGACTGAGGTGGGATGAACCCCCAAAACTATTACACTGAGATAATCTTTAAACCTTAAACCAAAAATATCTCTGGATTCTTCTTTAAACCAAAAAATAATTTAGCTTAACTAATAAAGAATGTCTGCCTTGAGCATCATGCTCTTTTAAAAACTGTATGGGAAGTATTGAAATTACACACAATGCATATTATTGTTTTACGTTAAAAATATACTTAAGCCCCAATAAAATTTAAATCTATAATAAAAAAAGACCTATATGGGATAATACTGACAACAACACCACAAAAAATTAGATAGGAACCTTAGGGGGCAGTGGGTTTATGTTAATAGGGAGGAACACTGTGGAAAAAGAGGGTGAGTCACGTTCATCATAGCACTATTCCCAATAGCAAAGAGATGGAAACAACCTATGTGCCCATCAGCCAAGGAATGGATAAACAAACTGGTACATACACATGGTGGAATACTATGCAACCCTAAAGAATAAAGTAGAATCTGCAAAACACCACGTAATGTAGGTGAACTTGGAAGATATTATGCTGAGTGAAATAAGTCAATCATACAAGGACAAATATTGTATTAGTCCAGTATTGTAAAAAGTCAAGAGAAGGTTTATAGATGGAAGGAAACTTTCTTTGCTGGTTACCAGGGATGAGGGGGGAGAAAAATGCTAGATAGAGTGAAATATATATATATACCAAACTTGGTGGTCACCAGGGGTAGGAGAGAAGGGGAAAGGGGAAGCTTTTGGTTATGAAGCATTGAGTTTATGCTAATCATGGTGTAATAGTTTGGGAAAAGTTAGCAATAATGGTAGCACAACAAAGATGTCATCAATGTCCCT
>NW_006922600.1:208630-209225 GCF_000298275.1 Orycteropus afer afer
GTATTAGTGTTTTGCTTCCTTCATAAAATGAGTTTGGGAGTATTCCATCTTTTCCTATGGTCTGGAATAGCTTGAGTAGTATAGGTGTCAAGTCTTCCCTGAATATTTGGTAAAAATCTCCAGTGAAGCCATTAGGGCCAGGACTTTTCTTTCTGGGAAGTTTTTTTTATGACCTGTTCAATTTCTTCTTTTGTTATAGGTCTGTTCAAGTATTCTATCTCTGAGCGGGATATTTTAGGTAAGTCTTGTATTCTAGAAACTTGTCAATCTCTTTTAGGTTCTCAAATCTGTTGGTGTACAGTTTTTCATAATATTCTGTCAGTATCTTTTTTTATTTCCGTTGGTTCTGTTGTGATGACACCCTTTTTGTTTATTTTTCTTGTAATTTGCATCTTCTCTTTCTTTTCTTTTGCTAGATTTGCCAATGGTTTGTCGATTTTATTAATCTTTTCGAAGAACCAGTTTTTTGTTTTGTTGATTTTCTGTATTGTTTTGTTTTGTGTTTCATTTATTTCTGCTCTGATCTTTATTATTTCCTTACTTCTAGATACTGTAGGATTCTTTTGTTGTTCTTTTTCTAGTTGTTGGAGTTGAT
>NW_006922600.1:209606-210618 GCF_000298275.1 Orycteropus afer afer
CTTACTTCTAGATACTGTAGGATTCTTTTGTTGTTCTTTTTCTAGTTGTTGGAGTTGATGAATTAGAGTGTTGATTTTGTTTCTTTCCTCTTTTTGATGTATGCATTTATTGCTATAAACTGACCTCTGAGTACTGCTTTTGCTGTGTCCCATAGGTTTTGGTATGATGTATCTTCATTCCCATGTGTTTCTAGGATTTTTGTTTTTAATTTCACTTTTTATTTGTTCTATTACCCAGTAGTTTTTGAGCAGTGAATTGTTCAACTTCACATATTTGGTGTTTTTTCCTTGATCTTCCTGTTATTAATTTCTAATTTTATAGCATTGTGGTTCGATGCTTTTTAGTATTTGAATGTTTTGGGATATTTTGAGGATTGTTTTATGTCCTAACACATGGCCTATTCTGGAGAAGGATCCATGTTCACTGGAGAGGAATGTGAATTGTGCTTTTGTTGGGTGGAATGCTCTTTATATGTATATGAGGTCGAGTTGGTTGATTCTGTTGTTGAGTTCTTCTGTATCTTAGTTGAGTTTTATTCTAGTTGATCTGTCCCTCCTTGAAAGTGGTGTGTTAAATCTCCTACCACTATTATAGAGTTGTCTATTTTCCCTTTTAATTCAATTAATATTTGCTTCACGTATTTTGGGGCACTTTCATTGGGTGCATAAATATTTATTATAGTAATGTCTTCTTTGTCAATTAGCCCTTTCAGTATCAGTGTCTCTTATATTGTTTTTCACCTTAAAGTCAATTTTAGCAGAAATTAATATTGCCACTCCTGCTCTTTGTTTATTACCGTTGACTCAGTATATTTTTTTCCACCCTTAACTCTTAATTTGTGTTTATCTTGGTGTCTAAGGTGGGTCTCTTGTAGGTAGCATATCAATGGGTCTTCTTTCCTTATCCAGTCTGCCACTCTCTTTCTCTTGATTGGTGTATTTAGTCCATTCACATTAAGTGTGATGGTGATAGGTATGAAGTGATTGCTGTCATTCTTTTTTTTTTTTTTTT
>NW_006922600.1:210718-212275 GCF_000298275.1 Orycteropus afer afer
CTCACCAGGCACTATTAGACCAGCAAACCTGATTTTTTTTTTTATGATTTTGAGTTTTGTTCCACATTGTTCTTCCACTCTCTCCAGGATCTCCTGCACGATCCCCCTCTGAGTGGTTGATAGTGGTAGCCAGGTGTTGGTGAATGTCCTGTTCTGTATGTTTTTACCACAGTAAAAGTGAAAAAAAAAAAAAAAGAAAAGAAAAGGAGGGTGAGAATGATTGCACAAATTGAAGAATGTAATCATTGTCAGTGAATTTGAAATGCAGGTATTGTTGAATTGTTGTATGTTTTGCTGTGTATATTCTCAATAATAACAACAAAAAATAAAGTAAATAAAAAAGTGTATATGTATATACTCCATTACCTTTAACACCAAGCACCAGGCTACAGATAAACACATAAACACCTGAGAGGATCAGATGGGGGTCAGTAAACAGGAGTGTACTCTAGACCAAGCATAGATTCAGTGCAGGGTAATCTTGCACAGACACCAGTGATACAAAATACCTGCAATCCATACAGAAACAATAGAAGACAGACACAGAGTAATCCCTCACAGACACCCATACACTATGGGAGATAGATCCAATAGATCTACTGTCTCAGGACCATAGTAATAGGGGACACCAGACTCAATTGGCACAACAAAATACATGAAAGCCTTGTTCCTCATCCTACATTGCTGAGTATCGACTGGGATCTTAAAAGCTTCTAAGCAGCCACCTAAGAAGCAGCTAATGGTCTCCTATCATCGGAAGTGAAGAAGAGTGCAAAAAATCAGGGGCATTTGGAAGCAATCAGCCCTAGGACACAATGGCCCTTGAGACCAGAAGAATTAGATGGTGCCCGGGTACCAATGCCAAACCACTCAGGAAAGAATCAAATCTGGAGATCCTGGATAGAGTGGGAGGAAAAACATAGAACAAAATCCAAAAACTCAGTAATGACCAGAATTACTGGTCAGATGGAGTCTGTTGAGACCCTTAATGCTATAGCCCTGGAATACATTCTGCGCCTGGAATAAAACTCACTCCCAGGGGCTGACTCTCAGCCCAATAAAAGAAAAATAAAAAAAGTATATATGTACCATAAAAAAGATGACAGAAGGAATAGACAGAGTCACTATGCCAAAAATAATTGGTCAATGTTCAACAGTTTCAAGCATATGATCAAGAAACTTTGGTACTAAAGGAAGAAGTTCAAGCTGGACTGAAGGCATTGGTGAAAAACAAGGTTCCAAGAACACCCTAAAGTAACACACACATGTTCATCATCTCAATTAATGTAGAAGAATTATTACACAGAATTAAGCATCAATTTGTAATAAAATCTTCTAACAACTAGGAATAAAAAGAACTTTTTCAAATTGATAAAGGGTATACACACAACACATATAAATAGACATATCCAAAAAACCAAACTCATTCTTGTCAAGTTGATTCCGACTCATAGCAATCCTCATTGGGTTTCCAAGGCTGTAAATCTTTATGGAAGCCGACTGCCTCATCTTTCTTCTGAGCAGCTGGTGAGTTTGAACCATCAGCCTTTTGGTTAA
>NW_006922600.1:217737-218619 GCF_000298275.1 Orycteropus afer afer
TGTGTCCTTGGTCCATATACTTTTCTGTGCTGAGTTTGATTTGCTGTCAAGTGTTTCCTCTCTTTTCTTCTTTATTGTTGGTTTTGTGCTTATTAAACCCATATGTTTTCTTTCCTTCTGGATTTGCATAGGGGGATTGTTAATTTTCTCTGTGGTTACCTTGGAGTGAATTCTTGTATCTACATTTTTAGAACAGTCTGTTCCATGAGGACATTGTCCTGTTTTCCTCTCCATTTGGAAGTTTGTACCTAGAACTTTTATTCCCTCTATTTGGTAGTTGTTGTTGTCATGTGCAGATTGGCTTCCTTGATTTTTAGTGTACAATGTTTTATGGCCTTATTTTGAGTTTCTATTTCTGATTTGGTTTTAGTGTTGATGTCACGTATCCTGATTTTGTTGTTCTCTGTTGTGGATTCTCTATTGGAAGGACTTCCTTAAGCATTTCTTGTAGGGTTGGTCTGGTTTTCACAAAAATCCCTTAATTTCTGTTTTTCTGAGAATGCCTTGATTTCACCCTTATATTTGATGGACAATTTGTCTGGATATAGGATTCTTGATTGGGAGTTCTTTTCCTTTGGTGTTTTATATATGCCATCCCATTGCCTTCTTGCCTGCATGGTTTCTGCTGAGTAATCAGAGCTCAGCCTAAATGTTTGATTGTTATAAGTAATATTTCTTTTGTCTTGTGCAGCTCACAAAATTCTTTCTTTGTCTTTGGTTTTGGAGAGTTTGATTATGATATGCCTCATTGTTTTTCTCTTGGGATCTATCCTGTATGGGATTCTATGAGCTTCTTGGTCAAACATCTTTTCTTCCTTCATGATATGGAGGAAGTTTTTTGTTAGTAGGTCTTCCACAATTTTCTCTGTTTTTTTTTTTTTT
>NW_006922600.1:219133-220296 GCF_000298275.1 Orycteropus afer afer
CCATGATGAAACTGGAAATCAACTCCATGGTGGAATCTATTGTGAGAAGCTGAGTAGTTGCCCTAGGGATGTGGTCTGCTTCTTGTATATAAGGAGAAGCCTGGGGGAATGGTCTCTAGCTTATGGCATGCTTGAACCCTGCATGTATCCGTGTCATTGTTCAGCAGCCTGCCATACTCTGCCGACCTTGGGACTTTGAATGGACTTGAATGAATGGCCTGCCGTGTGGTTTGGTAACATTGGGACTGTGACTTTTTACTTGTCAACCTTGGGCTTGTCACCCTCAGCTGCCAGCAGCTGTCTAAGTGAAGAAAAGCCTCTAGCTTCAGTGGGCCGGGAGCAAGAGGCACAGCTGAAGCCCAAGGTTGAGGGACTTCCACCCAGCCCCTAGACCCTAGCACTTTGAACTCGGACTTTAAGCCTTCAAATTGTAAGAATAAACTGTTTGTTCAAGCATCCCACTTGTGGTATATTCCTGTCAGAGTGGCACTAGGTAACCAAAACACCAAGTTTGCAGGGTACAAGCATAACAACAAAAAAAATTAATTATTATCACTATATACAAGCAACAAAATATTAGAAATTGAAATGAGCAATAGCATTAAAAACACAAAATACCTAAGTATGAGTCTAACAAAATATTTACAAAACTTCTGTGCTTACAAAACATTACAAATAGAAATCAAAGAATATCTAAATAAAAGAAGAGTTGTATTGCAGTTATTGATTAGAAAACTGAAAACTAAGATATAAATTCTCCTCAAACTGATCTATTGATTCTATGGAATACCAATCAAAATCCTAGCAGTTTTTTTTTGCTTATTTTTAAGAAATGGAAATGCTAGTTCTAAAAACTAAACCCAACCCACTGCTATTGAGTTGAATCAGACTTATAGAAACTATAGGACAAAGTAGAACTGCCCCATAGGGTTTCTGAGGCTGTACATCTTTATGGAAGCAGACTGCTTCATCTTTTTTCCATGGAGTGGCTGGTTGGTTCAAACCACTGACGTTTTGGATAGCAGCTGAGAGCCTTAACCACTGCGCTGCCAGAGCTCCTTACAGTTCTAAAAGAAACAAGGACAAGCAAACAACTTAGAACAGCCAAAAAAATTTGAAAATGAACAAACTTGGAGGACTCACTGTACCCAATTTCCAGACTT
>NW_006922600.1:220396-222464 GCF_000298275.1 Orycteropus afer afer
CAGTTTCTAGGGCTTTGAGTGGGCTGCTAATGATGACGTAGTACTGTTATTCACAGGCCTGCAGCTCAAATTCAACAAAGACTCCAATTGTTAGGTGGCCGCCACTTTCTGCCACATTCAGACACATGCAAAAACCCGATTCTTGAGGTCCTTCTGTGCCAAAAACTGATGTAGGATAACTGCCCTCATCTGTGATCCATGGTGGGAGTTCCTCCCAGGGCCCACCCACTTGTGCATTAATGTTCTCTTGCTTGTGGGCTTCAGTGGTACCAGACCCAGAGAAATCTCTGCTCTCACTCAGCAGTCCCAAGTTTACTGACAAAAGCAGGTGCTGAAGGTAGATCCGTGGAGTTGTCACACATTCTCTGGTGTAATGTGTTCTCTCCACTGCCCCAGGGAGGTCTTCAATGGCCTTTCTCACCTTCTGGTCAGTGCACCACAGGGTAGATTCACCTCTTTTTGTTATTTTTCCCCTCTGGTTAATTGCACTGCCCCTTTCCCCTTTCTAATCCAACTCCCCTGAGTTTGGTGTACTCTGACTTAATGAGCTGTTCAGAGTACCAGAATCCCCATTTCAAACTGCTGCACCTAGTTTTTCAGACACTAAGATGCTAGTGGGAACTAATATGGGGACTACCAAAAAGATGTCATTTTTAGAATCTTGGATGAATTATTTGGAAAATCTTTTGGGGAATTTCATTTGAGAAAATTTTCTTTTGGTTTCTGAAATTTTTGTTAAAAAAAAAAAAAACACCTCACTGCTGTTGAGCCAGCTCTGACTCATACTTCTGTATCTCTACAGAAGTAGATTGCCCCATCTTCCTTCCAAAGAGTGGCTGGGGTGGGGGTTGAACCACCAGCGTTCTGGTTAGCAGTCAAATGCCTTAGGTACTATGCAACCAGAGCTCCTTAAAATTTCATTTGATATATTGTTAATGGCCTTTTAGTTATATCAAATTTTGCTCTCTAAATTTAAAGCTGCATGTCTAAATACAAAAATTTTCATGATAAAGACTTAATTGGATCAATCTGAAATATCTCCAAAGAACTTTTTTAAAAATTATTATTACTATTTTAATTTTTGCAATGTTCCTCTTTCCACCCACCCACCCCTGGTTCTCTGAAGAACTTTTGAGAGCTATTGTTCTTAAATTGTATTGGGGTTAATGTAATTTCTTATGATTGTGCTATGTCTATTCACTTAAGTCCAACATATCATTTTATTAAACAAAATCAAAAACAGTTGATTTTCAATTTAACTCCAGCTCATGGCAACCCCATATGTGTCAGAGTAGAACTGCTCTCCATAGGTTTTTCAATATCTGTGACCTTTCAGAAATAGATTGCCAGGCCTTTCTTCCAAGGCACCTCTGAGTGGATTCAAACCGCCAACCTTTCAATTAGTAGCCGAGTGCTTAACTGTGCCTAATATCATTTTATAAAACAAAACTAAAAACTCACTGCCATTGAGTCAGATGTGACTCATAGTGACCCCTCCTTGAGTTTTTGAGGAGGTATCACTACAGGAGTAGAGTACCAAACCTTCCTTCCAAGAAGTGGCTGGTGGGTTTGAACCACAGCCTTCTGGTTAGCAGTCAAATGCCTTAGGCAATACACCACTAGAACCCCCAATATCATTTTATAGGGACTATAAAAATTAATACACATGTGAAAGTTGGACAATGAAGAAGGAAGATTGAAGAATAATTAATTCATTTGAATCATGATGTTGGTGAAGAACAAACAAATGTGGCTTGGATGAAGTACAGCCAGAATATTCCTTAGAAGTGAGAATGGCAAGACTTTGCCTCTCATACTTTGGTCATTTTGTCAGGAGGGACCAGTCACTAGAGAAGGTTATCACGTTTGGTAAAGTAGAGGGTCAGCAAAAAAGGAGAAGATCCTTAACAGGGTGCATTGACACAGTGGTTGAAGCAATTGTGAGGAAGGCACAGGACCAAGAAGTATTTTGTTCTGCCGTACATAAGGTCACTATGAGTCAGAGCCAACTCATTGGCACATAACAACAACAACAACATAAAAAGTAGTATTTAGGAGCTCTGGTGGT
>NW_006922600.1:222564-224753 GCF_000298275.1 Orycteropus afer afer
GTATCACTACAGAAGTAGATTGCCCAATCTTCCTTCCGAGGAGTGGCTGGTATAGAGCTGTAGTAATCAAGCCATTGTGCTGTTGGCAAGAGTATGGCTATGTAGATCAATAAAACAGAAGAACTAGTGGGGAAATGTGCATAATTCATTTTCAACAAAGATACCAAGGCAAGTCAATGGAAAAAAGATAGTCTTTTCAACAAATGTTGTTATAGACAATTGAACATTTTATATATTAAAATAAAAACTGAACCTTGACCAATAAACCTCACACTCTGCACAAAAAATTAACTCAAAATGGATCACAGACCAAAATATAAGAGATAAAACTATAAAACTTATAGGAGTAAACAAAGGAGTATACCCACTCCTGACTCATGGACATGGTTAAGTTACAAATACCATGTTGTTATGTAAAAATTAGACATGTGAAAAAGGAGGATGACCACATCAGATCACAAAATGGAGAATGACAACAGGGTTATATAATTGCCAAAGTAAATCATTCCATAACTGCCAAATTGTATCATTACATAACTCCCAAACCACTGAGAATCAAACTTCAGCCAAGGTGACACATTAACAATCACAGCCAGTGTTACTGCCTCCTCACACCTTGGCATTTGTTACTGCCAAATATATGTCATTAATGTACAAAATAGTCAGATGACAGATTTTTTACTATTGTCATAGTAAATGTGAAATGTTGGATAACAAGATGGTCGATAAGTGAGGAGTAGGCATATCATAGTGACTTTGCCTAAAGCCAAGAGTTTTAAAATAAGATACAAAATTGTGAATGATACGAGAAAAAAAGTAGATTGTATTTTATTTTCTAAAAAGTTTAAGTTTATATTTCAACAGACACAGCTAAGAAAATGAAAAGGCACACCACAAACTAGGAGAAAGTTTTACAAACATATGTACAACAAAGAAATTCTCTCTCTGTAACAACTCAATTACATGAAGAAAAGCATCCCTATAATAGACAGAAAACATATTTGAACAGGCACTTCACCTAAGAAAATATGAAAATAGCAAATAAGCATATGAAAATATGCTCTATATAAATGACATACCACTATATTCCCAAAAGAATGACGAAAATACAAGCAACAGTAGCCAATGATGGTGAGAATTCAGAGCAGTGGGAAATCCCATTCATTGCTGGTGGCAATGTAAAATGGCACAGCCACTTTGAAAAATATTTTGACAGTTTCTTACAATGATAAACATAAACTAAATACATATGTTTGTTTATAATGCAATATGCTTGCACTTTCCAGCACTTCTCGACTCTACTGCTTGATGCCTTTCATCTTTTTTTTTGAAAGATTCTTAACCATGTATCCTCCAAATATTTTCTTTCCCTATTCGCTCTTCCCACTCTTCCAAGAAACCAAACTCATTGCCATCAAGTTGGTTCCGACTCATAGTGACCCCCATTGGGTTTCCAAGACTGTAAACCGTTACAGAAGCAGACTGCCTAAACTTTCTTCTGCAGAGAGGCTGAGGATTTCAAACCACTGACCTTTTGGTTAGTAGCCAAATGCCTTAACCACTACACCACCAGAGCTCCTTTCCCTCTCCTTACAGACTCTACTTACATATATTTAAGTTTTTGGTCCTGTAAGTCTCTCATGGGCTCTTCCACGTACTCCAATTTTGTTGTCATACAGCATGTCTGTCTCTAATGTTTTATTATTTATCTTTCCTGCAAATAATTTCTGCTTCATTCATTGTGTCTAATCTGCTGTTGAACACAATTTTTGGATAAATTATATACTTTTTTAATGTTGTTAAATATTCCTTGTTTTATTTTATTACTATTATTATTATTTTAAGAGTTTGTTTTACATTCAACATTTCGTGTACATTAAGTTTCACTCACCATTTACCGTGCCCAACCCTAACCCAGTCTCCTCCCCTCCCTCCCCAGTAACCCTCCGTGTGTGCCCCTCCTATTTGTGCAATCATGTTTGTCCTGCATTTCCTCCATATGAATGTTGCAGGAGAAAGGGGATAAAAGCCAGGAACCCAGACAGAAGAGCAGTCAGCCCCAGGGTTACAGGTGAGGAGAGACAACTCAGGGACGCCCAGAGTAGCAGGCCGGAAGAGCAGGAGAAAGGGGATAAAAGCCAGGAACTCGGACAGAAGAGCAGTCAGCCCCAGGGTTATAGGTGAGGAGA
>NW_006922600.1:231388-233992 GCF_000298275.1 Orycteropus afer afer
TTTTTTTTTTTTTTTCCGGGTCACTATGAGTTAGAATGGACTCAATGGCACTGGATCAGTGGGATATGTAAATATAATGGGGTAAATGGTGGTGCAGTGGTAGGATTCTCACCTTCAATGCCAGAGACCCACGTTGAATTCCTAGCCACCATTTGTCTGTCAGTGAAGACTTACATGTTGCTTTGATGCTGAAGAGGTTTCAGTGGAACTTTCAGACTAAGGGAGACTAGGAAGGAAGGCCTGACAATCTACTAATGAAAATCAGCCAGTGAAAGCCTTATGGATCACATTAGTCCAATGTGCAACTGATCATGAGAATGGAGCAAGACTGGGAAGCATTTCAATCCATTGGGCTCGGGATAACCAGGGGTCAAGGGGTCCATGGGAAGGCAGCTAACTACAACAAAGGTAAATACAAAAGAGCTCTCCATATAAAATCTTACAATATTGTGTCAATAATAATTTCCACCCTCATCATACATTTCATTTCTTTTACCCTCCAGTTTTCTGTTTTAATCATTTCATTTGTTTTCAGTTTAATATTTATTATTTATTATTCATTTACATTTTGGGGGCTTTACTTCCCTTGTGCTTTTAACCTGGAACAACATTCTTGAATAATAGTTAAGAGCAGAGGATTTTGGGATTCTCCTCAAAAGAAAGGAAATAGGGATTACAGGGGTAAAAGAAAATCTTTATAAAGAAAGTTGATCTATTGAACTGAAAACAAAACTCTGGGGATTTTTCGCACAGGAAATGGTCTTTTACGATGAAAAACAATGCCTTTATAGTAAAATCAATGCCCTAGAGATAAAAACCTATCATTTTGTGTTGTACTTTTTCTCAAATGAAAATGTGTGTTAAATGGTTCTTATTTTTATAGGAGAAAAGGATTCAAGGATTGTTCCTGAAAGAATAGGCTATTCAAATCATTTTCTTTGTTTGATAAAGTGGAATTGTGAAAATAATTTTTAATTGTAAAAGCTAATACATGGAATGAGACTGTTTATTGGGCACAAAACAAAAATTTGAAAAGCAAAAATAAGTTAAAATTTTTATTTACATTAAAAAATGGGAGGACAATTCTATGCCTTTTTAAAAAAAATGAGTAATAATATTTTTCCCTTAAATTTTATGCATTAAAATATTTCCTCTCTAATGTGGGACTTTGAGAAAGAACTAAATGGTCTGTAAAGTGTGCCACATATTCAATACCAAACTAATCCAATATCAAATGCTCTCTTTAGTTATACAAGGCAATTCTAAAATCATCAAGAAACAGCAAGGTAGCAGAATAGCTAAAACAATTTTTTACACAAGATCATTAAGAAGTGTTCTTTTATTGTAATAAAAACATTTTCTGACTATTTTATGCATTATTCTGCATAAGTGGTTTTATATTTCCAAATGCTACATCATACAAAAAGCTCCATGGTAATAGCTAGGGGTTAGGTGGTGTAAAAGCAACAAAAAATGAATTTCTGCCTATGGATCTTGGTGTTAGTGGGGATCATCTTCAGAATCATGTTCTCGAGTTCTGGTAAGATGGCAGAATAGGCAGACAAACTACACAGACCCTCTTCAACAAAGAAAAGGGGAACCAGTTAACACAGATACAGGACATAATCCTGGAGCCCTGAGCTTTGAAAACACCAAAAAAGGAGACATATGGAGCTGTGGTCTGCCAGCAATCCTGATGGCACAGACAGCTTGGATATTGACAAGTGGTGTTAGGACCTAAGAATTAACCTAAAAATTCAGCCCTGCTACACAGGGGTTGCACAGAGCTCTGCACTGGTGGCTGGTGAATAAAAGGGAAAGCAGCGAAGAGAGAGAAAGGCTGAACCATAGACTTTTGGCTGTCCCAAGGGCACAGCCATTTTGAATGTTTACAAGTGGTTTGACCATTTGGATATTTAAAGCAACAACATTCTCTCAGATTCCAGGGGCCTAAGAATAGGCTCCACTTGTTGGGAACCACAAGGGCATTCTGGACACAAATGACTAGAAAGGTGCAATATTCCCCTTGTTACTCTTATTCCCTACACCCTCTTGGTAAATGCAGGTGCGGCCATCCCTCATTCCCACCACCTCCTGGGCTGGCAGGAATTCCATCCCAGTCTTGTGCTCTGATGGAGCCTGGGTTCCTGCCCCACCCTGCCCACATGTTTTTCCTTTTTCAGTTTGTTTTTGTCTGTTTTAAAATTATTATTATTATTATTATTATTTTGTCCTTTTATTATGATTCTTTATTCTTCCCTTCCCAGTTCTAGTTTTCAGCTTTTTCTTTCTTCCCTGTTGCTGGTTCCCATTTTTTTCCTTCTTGTGGTTAACCCTATTCTTTGTTTTTCTTTTTGCATTTTTTCCATTTTTTCTTCATTATTACCCTACTCTACCTCTTTTCTCTTATTACTCCCTCCCCACATATTGTGGATTTTTGTTTCTTTTCTTTTTTTGGTGATTGTTCATGTGTGTTTATGTGGTGTGTTTTTTGTCCATTTGTGTATTGGATTGGGTTCTCTAGAGAAACACAAAAACCAGCAAAGTGTATATATATATTTATAGAGAGAGAAAGAGAGATTTATCTTAGGTAAATGGCTCACA
>NW_006922600.1:234698-237339 GCF_000298275.1 Orycteropus afer afer
AAGAAGCAGCATTGGAACTCCCTGATAAAGAATTCAAAAGAATTATACTTAGGTATCTTCAAAGGATTGAGAGACAGATCAAGGAAAACACTGACAAAATTAAGGAAAGCACAGACAAAACCCTAGAACAATTTTGGACGAAAATACAAGAACAAAATGACAACACAAATGAAAAATTAGAAATGATACAAAATCTACAGTTAGAAACCCAGAAGATTAATACTAAATTTTCAGAAATAGATAATGCATTTAAAGGGCAAAGGACTAGAATTGAATCAATGGAAGAGAGAATTAATGAGATTAAAGACAAATACTTGAATACTTCTTTGGAAAGGGATCAATCAGAAAAAATGATCAAAACAAAATAAAGAAAGCCTAAGGCTCATGTGCGATACCATCAAAAGGAATAACCTACATGTAATTGGAATTCTAGAATAGGAAGAGGAAAAGAAAACCACTGAGAAAACTGTCCAAGATTTGTTGGAAGAGAACTTCCCTGATATGCTGAAGGATGAGAATATATCCATTCAGGAAGTACAACAAACCCCAAACAGGACAGACCCCAAAAGAAAATCACCAAGACACGTCATGGTCAAACTCATCAAAACCAAAGACAAAGAAAGAATCCTGAAAAAAGCATGGGAAAAATGAAAAGTTACCTACAAAGGACAACAAATAAGAATAAGTTCTGAATTCTCAGCAAAAATCATGCAAGTGAGAAGGCAGTGGGATGGTATATATAAAACCCTGAAAGAGAAAAATGTCCAACCAAGTATTATATACCCAGGAAAATTGACCCTCAAATATGATGGTGAAATTAGATTTCCAGATAAGCAGAAATTAAAGGAAGTTGTTAAAACCAGACCAACCTTGCAAGAGATGCTAAAGGGGGTCCTTTGGACAGAGAACGAACAACAGCAAACAACAACTGACCATTAAAACACAAGATGATGTAACCCAGAAACCAACCCAATTATGGATGTACCCAAAGTAAATAAGCCTACAAGATTGTAAACAGGGAACCAGAGACATCAATTGGCAAATGAGGACAACTACAAACCAAAAAGAGGGAAAAAATAGTGTAGTTTCAGAACTCCTAAATGGTGAAGAGGTCAAGAGAGTTATAAGATAGAATGGACTATTCTAAACTTGGGGAGAAAATTATAAACCACTGGGTAACCTCAAAGAAAAATGATAAACCTTCACATCACAGTAAAAAAGGAGGACAAGCACAAATAATCAGCATATACTAAAACAACAGCAACAAAAGAAATGATAACACAATTCATAAACATAATGAGCTTAACACAGAAAATTATATGGAACAAAGAAACCAGGGACACTATGAAAAAACACATAACAAAATGACAACAACCAATTCATACTTGTCAATAATTATACTGAATGTAAATAGATTAAATGCACCACTCAAGAGATGGAGAGTTGCAGATTGGATAAGAAAACTTAGCCCATCAATATGCTGTCCACAAAAGACACACCATAGAGACAAAGACAAAAATAGACTAAAAATCAAAGGTTAGAAAAAGATATATTAAGCAAATGGCAACCAAAAAAGAATGGGAGTGGCAATATTAATTTCTGATAAAATTTACTTTAAGACAAAAACCACCATAAGAGACAAGGAAGGACATTATATAATGATTAAAAAATCAATTGAACAAGAAGATATAACCATAATAAATATCTATGGACCCAATAAAAGATGCCCAAAATTTATAAATCAGAGTTTAACGGAATTGAAAAGGCAAATAAATGACTCCACAGTCATAGTAGGAGACTTAAACACACTACTTCCAATCACAGATAGAACAACTGAAAAGAAATTCAACAAAGACACAGAAGAACTAAGCAATACAATCCATCAACTTGACCTTATAGACATCTACAGAGCACTTCACTCAACAACAGCACAATATACATTCTTTTCCAGTGCACATGGAATGGAACATTTTCCACGATAGACCATATGTTAGGTCATAAAGAAAGCCTTAATAAATTTAAAAATATCTTCTCAGATCACAATGTAATCAAATTAGAAATCAACAATAGAAAGATCAATGAAAAAAAAGCAAATACATGAAAATTGAACAACACTCTCCTTAAGAATGACTGGATAATAGAAGAAATAAAAAATAAAAAAAATATTTGACTCAAACGAGAATGAAAACACAACATACCAAAATCTTTGGGACATAACAAAAGCAGTGATCAGAGGCCAATTTATAGCAATAAATGCACACATGAAAAAGAAGAAAGAGCCAAGATCAATACATTTAACAAACATCTCCAACAATTAGAAAAGGACCAACAAGAAAAACCTACAGCCATCAGAAGAAAGAAAATAACAAAGATTCAAGCAGAAATCAATGAAACCGAAAATAGAAAGACAAAAGAAAAAAATCAACAAAATTAGAAGTCAGTTTTTGAAAAGATTAATAAAATTGACAAACCACTGGCAAATTTACCAAAGGAAAAGAGGGAGAGAATACAAACAACATGAATAAGAAATTAATTGGGCGATACCACAACAGAACCAACAGAAATTAAAAGGATAATATCAGGATACTATGAAGAACTATACTCCAACAAATTTGAAAATCTAGAAGAAATGGACAGATTT
>NW_006922600.1:238739-239846 GCF_000298275.1 Orycteropus afer afer
TGCAGCCAGTAGTTGCCTGAGTGAAGAGATGCCTCTAGCTTCAGTGGGCTGGGATCAAGAGGCAGAGTTGAAGCCCAAGGTCGAGGGGGTTTCACATGGCTCCTAGAGCCTGGCACTTTGAACTTGGACTTCTAACCTCCTGACCTGTAAGAGAATAAACTTCTGTTTTTTCAAGCCATCCCACTTGTGGTATATTCTTGTCAGAGCAGCACTAGGTAACCAGAACAATTGTGAAAATGTCAATTCTACCTAAAGCAATCTATACATTCAATGCAATTCCACTCCAGATGCGACCAAATTTCTTTAAGGATATGGAAAAACCAATCACTAACTTTATATGGAAAGGAAAGAGACCTCAGGTAAGCAAAGCATTATTTAAGAAGAAGAACGAAGTAGGAGGTCTCACACTCCTGCATCTTAAAACCTACTATACATCCATAGTAGTCAAAACTTCCTGGTATTGGTACAACGACAGACACATAGACCAATGGAATAGAATTGGGAACCCAGAAATGGATGCATCGACCTATGGGCAGCTGATATTTGACAAAGGGCTGAAATCCATTCAATGCAGAAGAGATTTTTGGTTTAACAAATGATGCTGGCAAAACTGGATATCCATTTTCAGAAAAATGAAACAAGATCTGTACCTCACACCATACCAAAAAACTAACTCCAGAGGGATCAAAGACTTAAATGTGAAATCTAAAACTACAAAGTTCCTCAAGGAAAAACTAGGGGCAAATTTAGGGGCACCAGTCACTCCTTGGAAGGAAGGTTGGGCAATCTACTTCCGTAGTAATACTGCCTTGGAAACACAAGGAGGGGTTGCTATGAGTCAGATCCGACTCAACAGCAGTGAGTATTATATGGCATAAATAGACTATCAACCATAACCCCAAATGCACAAAGAGCAGACAATAAACTAGATAAATGAGACCTTCTAAAAATTAAATTTTTATGTGCTTCCAAAGATTTCTCCAAAAGAGTCAAAAGAGATACTACAGGGGAAGAAAAAATATTTGGCAATGACATATCTGACAAGGGACTTATCTCTAGAATTTATAGAAAATTCCAGCACCTCAACAACAAAAAGACAAATAATCC
>NW_006922600.1:240820-241901 GCF_000298275.1 Orycteropus afer afer
GAGGGGCAATGTACAAAATTTGAGTGATCTACAAGGTGGCATTGAGGAAGAGGAAGACACAGAGAGGTGCATGGGATGTACAGACAACAAAGATGAACCCTTTTGAACATACAATACTGTTTTGTCAGTGATAGCAAACATTGATCTACAGGTGGAAAGATGGGTGGACAGGCTGACCTACTGGGTATGTCTCTGCAGGGGGTAGTGTGCCCATGACCATATACAGGGTTGGCAGACAATGTTTCTACAAGTGTATTTGTATGTTGTATAAGAAATTCCAGGTATATAGTAATCCTGACAAGGGACAAGTTTGTAGTCACTTCTTGGCCACAGCCAGCTACCCAGAGGGAGCAAGTATTTGGACCTGTGGGTTCAAGACCATGGTTGCAGGAGATATCAAGCTCAATTGGCATAACATACTACCCAAAAACGTTGTTCCACATCCTACTTTAGCGAATAGTGACTGGGATCTTAAAAGCTTACCAGCAGCCATCTGGATGCAACGATGGATTTCTTCTCATCCAGAACAAAGAAGAATGAAGAAAACCAAAGATGCATGGAAACAATTATTCCAAGTGTGTGGTATACCATGCGGTCCTCAGCCTATATGACTATGAAACCAGAAGAACTAGATAGTGCCTGGCTACCACTGTCAACCACTTGGAGGGGGATCTATGTAGGAGCTCCTGGATAGAGTGGGAGAACAATGTGGAACAAAACACAAAATCTTAAAAAAAAAAAAAAAAGACCAGGTTTGCTGGTCTGTTAGAGCCTGGTGGGACGCCTGAGGCTATGGCCTCTAGCTGCCCTTCAGGTCTGGAATTGAACCCACTTCTGTGACTTCCAGCCAAACAAAAGGCAGGCATATGAGGTGAACATTTACATTAGGTAGATACACTCCTTGGAGAGATCAAACATGGGAAAAGAGATGGGCTGTGTGTGCACAGGGAGACAGCTTGGGGTCAGGAGTGCATGGGAGGGAAGAACATAGGGAAGAGGTAACTATGGGGAGGAAGTGGGAGAGGAGCTGTTGCATTTTGGGGAATTGCAGTCAATGTCAGGAGACAAAGTATATGTGAGC
>NW_006922600.1:243042-243803 GCF_000298275.1 Orycteropus afer afer
GAAGCAGTATCACTACGGAAGTAGATTGCCCAACCTTCCTTCCGAGGAGTGGCTGGTGGGTTTGAACTGCCAGCCTTCTGGTTAGCAGTCATATGCATTATAGTAATAGCAAATACTAATCTATGGGTGGATGTATAGGTGGACAGGCAAGGTCAGGTATGGGTAGGTGAACGGAAACGTACCCATGACCCTTCATAGGTTGGGTAGACAATATTAGCTACATGTGTATTTGTGTGTGATATAAATTTCCCATATGCAGTACAGAGTTAACAGGGGACAAATTTGGGATAACTTCTTAGCCACAACTAAGCACTTTGAGGCAAGGAGTCACTGACACCGACATTTCCCATGGTGAATGGTCTTCCCTGCAGTAAGTAATAAACACAACTTGTTTATCTCAAAGTGTGTTCCTCAGAGTCTTTGGCTAAAGAGCACTGACAACTGTGAATATGTAGGGAAAGGATCTGTCACTTTTAATATGGTCTTCATGTAAACTCGATGGTCTGTTCTAACCATTCTGGCGAGTTTGCAGAGATCTGGGTTAAAATTAAATTGAACTATTTTATTACCTGTGTAAACTCAATAACTGAGAATTTGGGGATATATGAACATTCATTGATTGCTATTCAGCATCACATAATAATGATCAAATTGCTATTACTGGTTTGCAAAATCAATTAGCATTAATAACCATATATGTGCAT
This sequence comes from Orycteropus afer afer, assembly GCF_000298275.1. NCBI lineage: Eukaryota > Metazoa > Chordata > Mammalia > Tubulidentata > Orycteropodidae > Orycteropus > Orycteropus afer. The sequence continues at coordinate 243,747 of NW_006922600.1, forward strand.
ATAACAGAAAATGAGAGAGGAAGAGAGAAAGGGGGTGAGAGAGAACCTTCCCTTCTG
>NW_006922600.1:244043-245492 GCF_000298275.1 Orycteropus afer afer
AAGTCCTGGAAATACAGGAGATAAAAAGAAAACTGAAGAGGCTCAAAGTATTGTCCTTCCTGAATCCCTGAGTTCACTAGCCTCTCAGCCTTTCTTTCCATCTTCAGAGTCATTTTCTGGTCTCCGTTGAATCATTTCTAGGCCATTTAGTTGTACTTTGAGGCGAGGAGAAAAGACAAGCGAGCCTGGGCCATCTTCTCAGGAAAACTATGACTCTGAAGATAAATGTAATCTGCCAGAAGGAGTGGGTTAATCTTGTGACCCAGGTCATGCAGAGATATGGAGTGTTTGCCCTGGGCTTGCGGCTGCATGGATTGGAGCTGCCTTTCAGCACAAGCACCTGCTGTTTCAGATTCTCAGGTTATCCTGACCAGAGACTGCCACCAGGTTTCCTGTGTCACAGGACACCCAGGATAGTTAACCATTCTTATCTTCCACTTTAACCCATTGTTTCAAAATCCTTTTTCTTTATTCTAATTTCTTTTTTTTTTTCAATTGCTGGTAGAAGTTGTATCTAACACTGTCCTCACTTATTTACTCTTTAAGGAGCTCTGGTGGTAGGGTGCCTAAGGTACTTGACTGCTAACCATAGGGTTGGTGGTTCAAACCTACCAGCCTCTCTGGGGAAGATGGAGGCAATGTACTTGCATAAAGATTTACTGCCTTGGAAACCCAATGGGGGTCGCTATGAGTTGGAATCAACTAGATGGAAGTGGGTTTGGAGTTTGTATAATTTACTCATTGGATTGATTCTGAGGATAAATGGAAAGCTCATGGAAAACTGATTGTTATGCTGATATCTGGTTTCTATGGTGACTGGGACATTCTATTTAAGGGCTGGAAGTAGAAACAGCAGGCAGAGACATTTACAGGCTGGTCGCTTGGCACACCTGCATCTACAACAGGCCTGCATGAGGGTCTACCATCACCGTGGCTGTGTGTGTGGGTGTGCTTGGGGGAGTGAATTATTTCATTGCAGAAGCTGGGTCTGATCACCCCTGTGACTTGGGAGAGACTCACTGTCAGCTCCTCCTGAGAAGGGCTGGAAGCAGCTGAGTCACCAGTTACTCATTCACTTCCCTTGTACCTGTGCCCTAAAATAGCCTGACACCTGTGTCAGGAGAGCCTGGTTAGCCTTTGATAATTTCAACTGGATTCTCTTGGTGGCCATAGAATGAAAAGTGGAAGATCAGCAAAGAGGCCACATGTTGCCACTCCTTTAACAAGTCTGAGGATAAGTTCATGCTTTTATAAATGTTTATAGTATTTTTTATTTTTGTGTTATGCATTATAAGCTCCCCTTCCAAATGGGTATTACCTTTTAGAAAAGTAGACGAGGATGTTAGTGAAGACCTACAATCTCCCTAAATTGTACTATATATTCAATATGGCAACTAATAATTGTCAAATTTTCCTTTTGATTACATAACCAAAATCAAACTCAGTCCC
>NW_006922600.1:246367-247772 GCF_000298275.1 Orycteropus afer afer
TGGCCATTCTCACTTCCAACGAGCATTTTGGCTGCACTTCCTCCAAGACAGATCTGTTAGTTCTTCTAGCAGTCCATGGTACTTTCAACATTCTTCACTAGCACCACAACTCAAAAGCATCGATTCTTCTTTGGTCTTCCTTATTCATTGTCCAGCTCTCACATGAATATGAGGCAATTGAAAATATCATGGTTTGTGTCAGGCACACCTTAGTCCCCAAGGAGACATCCTCGCTCCTGAGCACTTGAAAGAGGTCCCTTGCAGCCAACTTGCCCAATGCTGTACGTTGTCTAATGTCCTGACTGCTTCTTCCATTGGCCTCGATTGTAGAACCAAGCAATGTGAAGTCTTTGTCAATTTCAATCTTTTCTCCATTTATTGTAATGCTGCTTACAGGTCCAGTTGTGAGGATTTTTGTTTTCTTTATATTGTGATGTAATCCATACTGCAGACTGTAGTCTTCAATCTTCATCAGTAAGTGCCTCAAGTCATCCTCACTTTCAGCAAAGTTGTGTCATCAGTGTATCGCAGGTTGTTAATGATTCTTCCTCCAATCTTGAGGCCACATTCTTCATCAAATAGTCCAGCTTCTTGGATTATTTGCTCAGCATACAGATTGAATAAGTATGGTGAAAGGATACAACCCTGAGACACTCCCTTCTTGATTTTAAATCATGCAGTGTCTCCTTCTTCTGTTCGAACAACAGCCTCCTGGTCAATGTACAGGTTCCTCAAGAGCACAATCAAGTGTTCTGGAATTCCCATTCTTCTCAATGTCATCCACAATTTGTTAAGATCTACACAATCAAATGCCTTTGCATAGTCAATAAAACACAAGTAAACATCTTTCTGGTATTCTTTGCTTTGAGCCAAGATCCATCTGACATTAGCTATGATATCCCTTGTTCCACATCCTCTTCTGAATCCGGCTTGAACCTCTGGAAGTTCTGTGTCAATATTACTGCAACTGTTTTTGAATTATCTTCAGTAAGATCTTACTTGCGTGTGATATTAATGATATTGTTACATAATTTCCACATTCTGTGGAATCAGGCCACCAGAGCTCCTTTAATACTCCATGTGGGTGGTCTTACATGCCTATAGGCTACATCACATGAGATAGTGCCAAGTAAGATCTTAGAATTTACTAGGGTAGAGGTGGGGAAGTGGTTGGGGAAAAAGGGAGAAAGATGTGTTTCTGCCTACAGGTTTTGCTGTTTGTGGGGATCAGTTTAAGAAGCTTGCTGTTATTCACAGAGAACTCCGTACCTGATTTTTGCCCTTTCAGGTATATATGATAATCAACCACTTGGTTAAGGAATTATCAGAATAGAGCTTCCAAGTTAATACTCCTACAAGGCAAGGCTATTGATGAGGTAACTAGAAAGTATTTTTTCATTAGTGG
>NW_006922600.1:258179-262532 GCF_000298275.1 Orycteropus afer afer
CTTCTGTGTCTGTGTTAATTGGTTTCCCTTTTCTTTGTTGAAGAGGGTCTGTGCAATCCTTCTGCCTAGTCCGCCATCTTGCCCTGCCTCCTCCTCCTTCTTTTCTTTTAAGTTTTTTTTTTAAATTGTGGTTTGAGTGAAAGTTTATAGAACAAATTACATTTCCAATCAACAAATGGGATATATATTTTTGTTTTATTTTGTTCTATGATATTGATTGCAATCCCCATTCTCTTCCCACTGCAATTCCCATTCTCTTCCCACTACCTCTCTGTGTTTACTGTTTCCCTTTGTCGTTCTTTCCTGTTCTTCCTTCCTTCTGAGCTTTACCCCTGGGCAAATGCTGCCCTTTTGATCTCCTCTGATTGATTGTTCTAAGGAGTGTGTACCTCCCTGGTGTTATTGTTCACCTTGTAGGCCTGTCTATTGTTTGGCTGAAAGCTGAGTCACTGGTGTAAGTTCAGTTCCAGGCTGGACCAATGTCTAAGGGCCATAGTCTCTGAGGTTCCACCAGACCAGTAAGGCTGGTCCTTTTTATGATTTTTAGTTTTGTTCCACATTTTTCTCTCACTCCATCCAGGATTTCCTATTGTGATTCTTTTCTGAGTGGTCAGCAGTGGTACCAGGCACCAACTAGTTCTTCTGGTCTCAGGGTTGTTCAGACTGAGGTCCGTGTAGTTCATTAGTCCTTTGGACTAATTGTTTTCTCATGTCTTTGATTTTCTTCATTCCTCTTTTTTCTGTGGACATTTTATTTCATGATGATTCATAGAAAACTATGAATTTATAAAGTATGGATTGAGCAAATATAATATTTGCTCTTAATTTTAACTTGGTTGTGTATGGAAACATTAAAGCAGGTGTTAAATTTGGACCAGGATGAATTGAGCTACTAGGATATTTCTGAAGCCCCAAATCTCTGAGAATCAAGGGATTGTTTAACATTGGTTGAGTGTTGGTCAGTATTGTGGCCAAAGGAATTCAAAAAAGAGAGAGAGAGAAAAAGATAGAAGAATGAATGGGGACATGGAATGAGACTCCTGTGAGTACCAAAACCGCAATGAGTTTCTAGCAATTTATACACACATATGGTAATAGAGGAAATACTGAGAAGGGGCAACCAGGTGATTTGACAAATCCTTTTGATGTAATCTTATTGAAGATATTTTCCTATTATTTGTCTGCATCAGGTATGTAGCATTTCCTTACCAGAAAAAACAGTTGAATCTTATATTGTGAGTGCATTTGGAAAATGTCACTGTCAACCTGTCTTGTAGAGTTTATTTTTTAAAATAAAGAATTTTCTTTTTCCCCTAAAAATGAATCTGTGATGAAAATAAACAACTGGAAAGATACTCAAACATTTACAATGGTCTCTTTTTCTGCATTTTAAGTGGGGATTCTGTGGTCAGACATAAAGGAGATTAAAATAGCATAGACCATCCATTTGCATGTCACAGTCTCACACCTGCATGAATACAAACACACACTCTCACACAACCACCCTCAAATTTTCTGTTTGGGAGAATTCTCTGCTTTACCTTTTGTCACTTCTTACTTGTTGTTGTTGTTGTTATGTGCTGTTGAGCCAGACCCAACTCATAGCGACCCCTCCTTGAGTTTCAGAGGCAGTATTGCTACAGAAGTAGATTGCCTAACCTTCCTTCCAAGGAAATACACACATACAAACACAGCTTTGTATTGTAATGAGGGTGGAATTTTCCTTGTGCTGCTTTTTTCTAGTTCTGCTACTTTCTGATTATCATGGATGGGTTTCCTTTGCCATCATGTTCTCTAGACTAATGAGTTCGGGTCACATTGTGCCATTTATTTCTATTTTTATATCTTCACAAAATATGGACAAAAGGTATTAATGTTACTTTTAAGTGTTTGCGATACAGTATGGGGCATGAAATACTTGCATATAATGTCCTTGGCCTAATGTGTGGCTGAATGAGGTGGTGGGTGGCAGTTACAGGAACATGAGTCTTTGTTTCTCACAGGAGAACTGAACTTGTTAAGCCACCTTTGCATCCTCCATGTCCCAGCTTGTGAAAAACTCCCTTTACCCAAAGGCCTAATCCATGGAGAACTTTGGATATTGTCTCTATTTCATTTATTCATTCCCTGGATTAGGATCATGATCAATGCTTTGTCTCTGAGAATGTATTTGTACTTTCTGGTTTCTGTAGAAAGCTAATGTCAAGGAGAACATTTTGATGACATTCTGGTTTCCATGACAACTTAGACATGCTGTTTTATCCTGGAGGCAGGGCATTTAACACAGATCTTTTAAAGGCAGGAAGGATGAAATAAACAAAAGTATGAGGTCTACTTGGTGCCTACTGTAGATTTTGTGAGTTTGTGACTGTGTATCTATTTTGGGAGAGGGAGGTATTTAGATGGGGAGTATGAGATAGAATCCCTCCTGTTTTCTTGAAGAGTCATCAAGTAGCCTAGCCTGAGGTGACTGAGTCACCTGTTATTCTTTCTGTGTTTTGTGTCCTAAGATGATGCCTGTTGTGTGAGGGCCCTGTGGTTTGAGTTCTTGAGAGAAGAGGTCTCCGAAAATTTCTGACTTAAACCTCTGTATAAAAGTTTTCTGCCTATGCCCTTAATGATACAACTTTACTCATATTATGTCTACTTCAAGCAATAAATCATTAGATGTACTCTGTGGCAGAAATAAATTGAAGTCAGCAAATAATGAGATAGAATGAGTAGGAATTGAAGCTCTCATGCAACTTTGGGGACATTGGGGGATGAAATGGTGCTCCTTTTCAGTAGCTGACACAAGAATGGAGAAATATCCATCCTTCCACAAAGGACAAATTTCCAGTCATTACATTACCAGTTAAAATCTGTAATGGAAAACACTGAAACAAAAAAAAAATCCAACCAAGAATTCTATACCAGGCAAAATTGTCCCTCAAATATGATGGTGAAATTAGGAGATTTTCAGATAAACAGAAATTACAGGAATTTGTTAAAATCAGACCAACCTTGAAAAAGATGTTAAAGGGGGTCCTTTGAACAGAGAACCAACAATAGCAAACAACAGCTGACCATTAACACACATGATGACACATCTCAGAAACCAACACAATTGTGGAGGTATCCAAAGTAAATAAGCCTACAAGATTGTAAACAGGGAATCGGAGATAAGTACAAACCCAAAAGAGGGAAAAAATTGTGTAGTAACAGAACTTCTAAATGGTGAGGAAGACAAGACAACTGTGAGATAGAATAGACTGTTCTAAATTTGGGAACAAAATTTTAAATCTCGGGTAACTTTAAAGAAAAATTTTAAACCTTCACATCAAAATAAAAAAGAGGACAAGCACAAATACTTAGCACATTATAAACAGTAGCAATGAAAGAAGTGATAATACAATTCATAAACAAAATAAGCTCAGCACAAAAAATTATATGAAACAAAGAAATCAGCAACAATATGAAAAAAAACATAACAAAATGACAACAACAAATTCATACTTGTCAATAATTACACCAAATGTCAATGGATTAAATGCACCACTCAAGAGATATAGAGTTGCAGACTGGATAAGGAAACATAACTCATCAATATGCTGTCTACAAGAGACACACCTTAGAGAGAAAGACACAAATAGACTAAAAATCAAGGGTTGGAAAAAGATATCCCAAGCAAATAGCAAGTATAAAAGAGTGGGAGTGGCAATTCTAATTTCTGAAAAATTGACTTTAAGATAAAAACCACCATATGAGACAAGGAAGGACATTATATAATGATTAAATGATTGATTGAACAAGAAGACATAACCATAATAAATATCTATGCACCCAATGAAAGAGCCCCAAAATACGTAAATCAGACTTTAGTAGAGTTGAAAAGTCAAATAGATGACTCCACAATCATAGTAAGAGACTTTAATACACGACTTTTAATCAAAGGTAGAACAACTAGAAAGAAACTTCACAAAGACACAGAAGAACTAAACAACACAATCCACTAAATTGACCTTACAGATATCTACAGAGCATTTCACCCAACAACAGCATAATATACATTCTTTTCCAGTGCACAATGGAACATTCTTCAGAATAGACCATATGTTAGGGCAGATACACACACACACACACACACACACAAAATGACTGCCATTGTGTCAGTTCCAATTCATAGTGACCCCTCCTTGGGTTTCTGAGGCAGTAGCTCTACAGAAGTAGATTGTCCAGTCTTCCTTCCAAGGAGTGGCTGGTGGGTTTGAAATACCAGAGTTCTGGTTAGCAGTCAAATGCCTTAGGCACTATATCACCAGAGCTCCTATTTTAAAAACATTGAAATACTGCAAAGCATCTTCTCAGATCACA
>NW_006922600.1:264785-267844 GCF_000298275.1 Orycteropus afer afer
AATCTAGAAGAAATGGACAGATTTCTAGAAGCGTACTACTTACCTAAACTAACATAGACTGAGGTGGAAATTTTCAACATACCTAACACAAAAGATGAAATTGAACAAGTCATTAAGAAAAAAAATACCCCCCCAAAAAAAAAGAAAAAGAAAAGCTCTGACCCAGAAGGTTTCACTGGAGAATTCTACCAAACTTTCAGAGAACTGACACTGATCTTACTCAAACTATTCCAGAACATAGAAAAGGATGGAATCCTCTTAAATTCATGTTATGAAGCAAGCATAACCTTGATACCAAAATCAGGCAAAGGCATCACTGTAAAGGAAAACTACTGACCAATATCCTTCATGAATATAGATGAAAAAATCTTCAACAAAATCCTAGCCAATAGACTCCAACAATGTGTCAAGAAAATAATGCATTATGACCAAGTGGGGTTCATACCAGGAATGCAAGGGTGGTCCAACATTAGAAAAACAATCAACATCATCCACCACATAAAACAAACAAACAAACAAAAAAAAGAACCACATGATCATATCAATAGATGCAGAAAAGGCATTTGATAAAACCCAACACCCATTCCTGATAAAAACTTTCAGCAAAATAGGAAGAGAAGGGAAATCCCTCAACATAATACAGGGCATATATGCAAAACCGAAAGCCAACATTATTCTCAATGGAGAGAGACTGAAACCATTCCCCTTACAAACAGTAACCAGACAAGGATATCCTCTATCACCATTTCTATTCATCATCGTATTGGAACTCCTAGCCAGGGCAATAAGGCAAGAAAGGGAAATGAAAGGCATCCAAATTGGTAAGGAAGATGTAAAAGTATCCCTATTTGCTGTTGATATGATCCTATACATAGAAAATCCGAGACTCAGCATCAAAAATCTACTGGAACTAATTGAGAGATTTAGCATAGTGGCAGGATACAAGATCAACATCCAAAAATCAGTTGGATTCCTCTACACCAGCAAAAAGATTCCTGAAAAGGAAATAAGGAAATCAATACCATATACAATAGCTACCAATGAAATGAAATACTTAGGAATAAATCTCACTAGGGACACAAAAGACCTGTATAAAGAAAACTACAAAACACTACTTCAAGAAACCATAAGAGATCTACATAAATGGACAAACACACCATGCTTGTACATAGGAATATTGTAACATTGAGAAAATGTCAATACTACCCAAAGCAATCTATACATTCAATGCAATCTCAATCCAGATCCCATCAACATTCTTTAAGGATATGGTAAAAACCAATCACAAATTTTATATGGAAAGGAAAGAGACCTTGGATAAGCAAAGCACTATTGAAGAAGATGAACGAAGTAGGAGGTCTCAGAGACCTTGGATAAGCAAAGCACTATTGAAGAAGATGAACGAAGTAGGAGGTCTCACACTTCTGGATCTCCAAACCTACTATATAGCCACAGTAGTCAAAACAGCCTGGTATTGGTACAATGACAGACACATAGACCAGTGGAACAGAATAGAGAACCTAGAAATAGATCCAATGAACTATGGTCAGCTAATTTTTCCAAAGGGCTGAAATCCATTATATGGGAAAGAGATGGTCTCTTTAACAAATGGTACTGGCAAAACTGGATATCCATTTGCAGAAAAATGAAACAAGGCCTGTACCTAACAAAGACTTAAATGTGAAACCAGAAACTATAAAGTTCCTCAAGGAATAACTAGGGGCAAATGTAGGGGCCCTAATTTATGGCATAAATATACTGTCAAGCATAATCCAAAATGCACAAACAGCAGTGGATAAACTAGATGAATGGTATCTTCTAAAAATTAAATTTTTATGGGCTTCAAAAGACTTCTCCAAAAGAGTAAAAAGAGAACATACAGCTTAGGAAAAAAATATTCAGCAGTGACATATCTGACAAGGGACTTATCTCTAAAATTTATAGAAAACTCCAACACCTCAACAACAAAAAGACAATCCAATATAAAAATGGGCAGAAGACATGAATAGACATTCACCAAAGAAGATGTTCAGGCGGCCAACAAACACTTGAAAAAATGTTCACAGTCATTAGCCATTAGATAGATGCAAATCAAAAACGAGATACCATCTCGCCCCAGCACTAATAGCAAAGTTCAACAAGACAGAAAATAACAAATGCTGGGAGGATATGGAGAGATTGGGACTCTCATACACTGATGGTGGGACTGTCAATTGATAAAACCATTGTGGAAAACAGTATGGTGACTCCTTAAAGAGTTGAAATTAAAAATACCATTTGAGCCAGCAATCCCATTACTAGGTATATATCCTAAAGAAGTGAGAGACAGGACCAAAACAGATATATGCACACCTTTGTTCATTGCAGCATTATTTACAATAGCAAAAAGATGGAAACAACTTAGATGCTCATCAACAGAAGAATGGATAAACAAACTAAGGTAAGTACACACGATGAAATACTATGCAACAATAAAGAATAATGTAGAATCTGCAAAACACCACATTAACGTGGATGAACTTGGAGGACATTAAGTTCAGTGAAATAAGTCAATCACAGAGGAACAAATATTGTATTAGCTCATTACTGTAAAAATTCAAGGAAAAGTTTATATATGGAAGGAAATTTTCTTTGTTAATTACCAGGGGTGGGAGGGGAGGGGAGGGAACACGGCAAAAATAAATAAATAAATAACCAACTGCAAAACAAATAAACAAAATCTATAATGGTTCCCCCATGTATTGTATAGGCAGAAAATACAAGTTCCTCAGCAAATTATCTGGTTTTTGTTTTTGCATTTTTGGAAGTGGATGCTGCTGATGTTACGGTTATTTCTGTTCATATTAAGTTTCATAAAGGAAGGCTTTGCATCTAAAAAATTATCCCTGCATTATTTGTCTGGATATGGGTTTTAGGAAGAAGTAAGTGCTGGGTAAAGCATATCAATTCAAGTCTCTCTGGCACCAAATCCTATAATGCTGCTCTGTGAGGGTGGGACTCTCATGCTATTATAAAATGAATACTTGTCCCAGATTTTCTTTATCTCAGGAATTAATGAG
>NW_006922600.1:269809-277536 GCF_000298275.1 Orycteropus afer afer
CAAATGGCATACTGCATTGGGCAGATCTGCTACAGAAGACTTCTTGAATGTGTTAAAGAGCAAAGTGTCACTTGGAGGATGAAGGTGTGCCTGACCCAAGTCCTGGTATTGTCAATTGCCTCCTAATGCATGCAAAAGCTGGGCAACTATTAAGGGAGACAGAAAAATAATTGATGCATTTGAATTATGGTGTTGGTGAAATACTGAGTACACCACGGACTGGCAGAAGAACAAAGAAATCTGCCTTGGAACAAGAATAGCCAGAATGTTCCTTTGAAACGAGGATGGTGAGACCTCATGTCACATAGTCTGGACCTGTCACTGGAGAGGGACATCATCCTTGGTAAAGTAGAGGTCTGGGGGAAAAGAGGAAGACCCCCAATGAGACGGATTGACACTGGCTGTAACAAGGGGCTTCAACATAGCAACGAATGTGAGGATGGTGCAGGACTGGGCAGTGTTTTGTTCTGTTGCACGTGGGGTTTATCTGAGTTTAGAACTGGCTGGATGGCACATAACAACAACCACATGAGCGGGAAACCGTGGCCTTACTATGAGTTTTCTACACGTTAACTTCTATACCTCACAAAGCGAGAAAGTCGCCTAGCTAATTAAAGACAATGAAAGGGGCAGAGATCTATAGAATGAGAGGATCCTTTTGTGGCCACTAGAGAATGCCAGGCATTGCTCTGAAAGGGTCCCCAACAATCTGTTGTGCCCCTTTCAAGTCTTTACCATGTTTTCTGGGTATGGTCATATTAAGTGATATAACATTATTGTAAGAGAACAACTCACCTAGAAGGTCCTCCCTGCCTTCCTCAATGTTTAAAATCAACTCTTGGAAAAGGGATGATCAGAATCTATCGAGGAACAACAGCATCATCTCTTACATTAGATTTCTCACTGGGCCTCAGGATTAGCATCTCCTCTCTCTTTCACCTGAAAGTGATCCTCAGGGCAGAGCCCTTAGACACACCTCACTTGCTGTCTGCCTCACAATGTTATGAATGAGTAGTAAACAATATATGAGAAGCAAGAGATAGAGATGGCGCTGATGAAATAGCCAAAGCTGGATAATGTATTGGAATCAGAGGAACTAGGAATTATACAATAAGTAAATGGGTTTCCCAGTGTAGAAGGAGAACATAGAGTGTGCCGATGGTCTGTTTTCAAATACTTCTCAGGGCCCCCAGGAATCTATGGGGATTTGTAAAGGCAGTATGCCCAAGGGGTCTAGGTCTCTTTCAGGTGGACTCCACCGCAGGTTCTGTAGTTCACAAAGCTCATACAACTTGGGAGATCCTCTTCTAAAATCATACCAAGTCATGCATGGAAGTTAATATTTATTTAGGAAGAGAAGAAAAATCATAACCAGACTTTAAAAGATGGCAACTGCAACCATCAGAAATTCCAAACACACATAACGCACACACATTCAATTTATAAGCAACCACTTATAGGTAGCAGCACCATCTGAAATATAATGGAGTGAAAGTCCAAGGTGAAAGAAAAAAAAAACTAGTTGCAGTGGAGTCAATTGTGACTCTTGTTGTTGTTAGATGCTGTTGAGTTGTTTCCGACTCATAGCAACCCCGTGCAGAGCAGAATGAAACACCACCTGATCCCATGCCAGCTCCATGATCCCTGCTATACTTGAGCCCATCATTGCAGCCACTGTATCAATCCATCTCCTTGAAGGCCTTCCCCTCTTTTGTCGACCCTCCACCTTACCAAGCATGACATACTTCTCCTGGATGTCTTCTGATAACATGACCAAAGTAGGTGAGACAAAGTCTTGCCATTCTCGCTTCTGCTGTGACTCTTGGTGACCATGTATTTTGGAGTAGAACAGCACTGTGATTTTTTGGAATCACCTCTGGGTGGATTTGAACCACCGAACTGTTTGTTCCACCCAGGGACTCCTAGATACAAGATACTATGTTCTTACTGTGAATTAAAACAACTAAGTTTTCCAAATTTTATAAGAAGACCTGGCTGTATGAATATATCACAAGAGCCTATGAGTGACAGTTGACACACTCTAAGAGGTAAAAAAAAAAAAAAAAAAAGCAGTCAGATTTATGTTAGGTCATTAGCATTTATTTTAGGAATTTTATGTGACTATAACATTTATTCCTTTAAATAAATTTTTATTTTAAGTTAGGAGAAGCAGTTCATTGGTTTCAAATCATATCTTTTCATTCTATATATTTAAGCATATTTGGAAAATAGCAATATTTAGCTGAATGGAGGATTTTGCTGTAACCCATTTCCCAATTCCCAGTTCTTGATCCATTGACTCTTTCCTGCAGTCTGGAATAACCTACCAGCCTGAATTTATACTGTTGGAACCTATTGGAGCTACCCTATGAATAAGCGCTATGATAAAGTTTGCTTGGTTCAAGACAAATGACTACATTTTTAGAGTTACAGGATTCAGGACAAAGTGATTGCCTGCACTCAGGTTTAGAGTAACAAGGCCTTGAATACAGTGACTATAAGTGCCTACCAGATGGGGATAGACTGCCACATTAAAATGATCCATTCATTGTCAATTTATGATCAAAAGATACCCTGTGTTAACAGAAACTGTTTCAGTTACCTAGTGCTGCTCTGACAGGAATATATAGCACAAATGGTATGGCCTTAACAAACAAGAGTTTATTCTTACAATTTGGAAGCTTTAACTTCAAGTTCAAAAAGCCAGGCTCTAGGGGCTGGGTGAAAGCCCCTCGACCTTGGGCTTCTCCTCTGCCTCTTGCTCCCAGCCCACTAATGCTAGAGGTATCTCTTCACTAGGCAGCTACTGGCTGCTGAGGCTAACAAGCCCAAGGTCAACAAATAAAATGGCCTAGTCCTGATGTTACCACACCACACAGCAGGCCATTAATTCAAGTCCACTGAAAGTCCCATGGTTGACAGAGCATGGCAGGCTGCTGAGCAATGACACGGCTACATGCAGGGTTCAAGCTTGCCATAAGCTAGAGACCATTCCCAAAGTTGTTTCTTATAATTGGGAAGCAGACCACATCCCAAAGGCAGCTACTCAGCTGCTCACAGTAGATTCCACCATGGAGTTGATTACCAATCTCATCACAGGGAATACTACATCCAGTTTCCCAGCCACTCAACCAGGCCCAGCCAAGGTGACACACAAACTTAACCACTACAGAAACTATTCAGACATTTAAGATTGTTGTTGCTGTTATGTGCCGTCGAGTCGGACCCGACTCATAGCAACACCTCCTTGGGTTTCTGAGGCAGTATCACTATGTAAGTTGATTGCCCAACCTTCCTTAAGATGAGATACTCTCATAAACGCCATTTCAGAGAGTCGTACAGTGAACAGGCTTGCTCTAGGCCACCTAAATGTTTTTTTGCTCACTGACATTTCATTCACCCACATTTGGACTTCATGCAGATAATCCATCTACTTCATATTGTGTCAATAGTTTTTTGACCTGGTACTTCCCAACTCCACTAAAGTCTTCTAGCTAGTTTGCTTTTGATAGAGGTGAACATGAAATTTGAAAAGAGAGGCATTAGAATTCCTCTGTGAAGATTTAGCCATTTTGACTGTAACAAGAAACAAAAACTAATGAAGAGATCCAGGAAGGGGAAAGCCAAAATCCTAACTTGGTGCTTCTCACTCATTTTCTACTACAGAGACAGAATGAGTTGGAGGTTCTTTTTTGAGTCCTTGAGATCCAATTAGGAAAGACATCTAAGATGGTGACCTGGAGAATAATTTTTTAAAAGTGAAATATAACAATGTGGCAGAGTTTGAGGCGGTCGCCCTGGACTGAACCAACCAGGAGCTAGTAGAATCATTGTGAAAAGAAAGGGAACCAAGAGCCATCTTCTAGCTGTTTTCAAAGGCCAAGAAACAGTCCAGGGGGTTGAAACAAATTTTTGAGTTCAAAAGGGTAGTGCATTGAAACATACCACGAGGATAAAAATCAATTAGATTGTTTGTTAAAATATTTACAAAAATCTACAAATAAATACATGAGAGAAGGCAGGCTCTGATAAAAGATGACAGAATAAATTTTGTTCATGAAGGCCTTCTGCAAGAAGTAATCATTTTCTTTTTCTGCAGTTAATGGATTAAATTATAAGGTAGTGGAAGCAAAGGAACTGAAGGAGCTACCTATAAATTACCGGAAAGAACTATTTGATTAAAAAAGTCTTAGAATAGAGGAGACAGAGATCATCAATGATTAAATCTAAATCTCTTCCTGTGCCTACACCTCAGCAGGGAGCCTTCACATTTGTGTATTTATTAAGGAAGCCTGTCTGCATGAAATGTGTGATGGTTCTCTCTGGTATCACAATATTTTTGGAAGTGTGAGACATTGGAAAATGTGCTTAATTTGTTTTTGTATCAATCTCCAGCATTCATGGTTGTCACATTCAACATATTTTCTTCATCCCAGAAATAATCACAACTGATTTTGTTAAAAGATTGCAAACAAGTCTACTTCCATTTAGTTTTTTGAATATGTAATTCTTCAAACATTTAAAGGAACATATTTTATAACATTTAATTTGACTGTACTTGATATTTTAGTATAAGACACACATTATTTATTTTTTTTTATAAAAATGTAAGTAACACAACATTTGACAATTCAATCTTTTACACTTATACGATTCAATGAAACCAATTACATCATCCAAGGTACAACAATTGGTCTCTATTCACTTGGAGCAGCAGAGGAAGGAGAAGCAAGAATAAGAGGAAGATATGGAATGTGTGGCTAAATGCCTCCTTTGCCCTAAGACCAGAACTGGATGGTGCCCAGCTACCATTACTGAACATTTTGATCAAAGATTCCATAGAAGAATCCTGATCAAAAGAGGGAAATGCAGAAAAGAATTTGAAATTCTCATGGACTCCAGACTTTCTGGAGCCATGGAGGCTGGATGAACCCCTTAAACTATTGCCCTGAGATTATATCTTTAACTTTAACCAAAAATAACCCCTAAAGTCTTCTTAAAACCAAACAATAGTTTGACTTAAGTAGTAAAGAATGTCTGCCTAGGACATCCTGCTCTTTTCAATACTATCTATATAGGATAAAACTGACAACAACAGCTCTAAAGATTATATAAGAAACTCAGAAGGCACTGAGTTTATGTCAATGCAGGAGCAACAATGTGGAAAAGGAGGGTGAGAATGTTTGCACAATCAGAGAATGTAATCAACTTCACTGAATTGCATATGTAGAAAATGTTGAATTGGTATATGTTTTGCTATGTATATTCTCAACAACAACAAAATACATCTTAAAAAAAAAAAAAAAAGCACCTATGCAGTCTCCTCTATTTTACTGATACACTTTGCCACTGATGACCAGAATGGATAATTTTGAAATTTAAGCAGACTCTCATTCTTCTTTCAATTGAATATGCTTTTCCTGTAGAAAATTAATGCATGTAGGTGTTTCCTCTTCTTCCCCATCATCCATTTGAATAGTATCCATAGGATTGACAGCCTCTGAGTCAACAGAAGATGCACTTTCTTCAGTAGATTCTCAAAATCGGCATTTGATGTTTTCCCGTTTTCATTTGCAAGACGGAGCAAATAACAGGCTGAGGTTATAGATGCTGGAGGATGTTGCTGCATTTTCCATGCTCAGCTCCAACAGACCTTCTCCAAGATCCCCAATATTCTTTGAAAGGATGGAGCACTCAGAGGAAGTGGCCAGGGTCTTGGGCACAATAACGATGCCTGATGGCAAAATTGGAAGGACCTCTTGACCTTAGCACATGTGCCCTCCTCCATGAACTTGCCCTCTTTCTCATCGTCATCTTCAGAAAGTGGAGGAAAATTTTGACAAAAGCTGGAGTTGTGTGGTGACTTTGTTTCCCATCCCTTGGAATAGTGGCAATGACCGTGTGCACTTGTGATTTATCACCACGCAGGGAATCATTACTCTCTGGAGATACCGACGGAACGTTGGCTTTTCACTTTTCCCAAGACTCTCCCTAAGTGCTCTTTGTGCTTCTGATGCTTCTTGCAAAGGGTGAGAAGTACACTCTGCAGTGCACCTTGAGACGGCATAGTGCTCTCGCTTTCATCTGAAATGCTGGCTTGACTCCCATTTTCTTCCTCCTTCACAAGATGTAGTGCCGCTTTTGGTGATTGTTTGTAGAGCACATCTTTGTGTGGAGCACTGACCTTGGAGGCAAGGTCTTCAGTTTGAGATTTAAGTAGGACCTTTATTCTTTGCTTTCCATTTTATTTTTTTCATCTAATGAGAGTATTTCAACTCTTACAGGAAATGCTTATTTTCTGTTATGAAATCTCAAATTTGAACAAAACCTTTACTGGCCTTGAAGTGAACTTTCCAATTTGGCATTCACTATGATTTACATTTGCGTGCCAATGGACAATTTACAGAGGTTGCATCATCTGTCATCAACACTAATAAGAGAGGTTGTTGTTTGTTGTTGTTTGCCGTCGAGAGAGATACCACCAAAAAACAATATTCTTAGTGAAACCTCTTTATTCATGGATAAACAAACAGTTTGGAGGTTTTATGGCCTGTCTTCCTCTACTTGAGTCTCCCAGACATGTTTTAATATATGCTAAGAGATACAACAAAGAAAAAATACAGCATGGATATTAGAGTAGTAGATTATTGTCAGGTGTTTGTAAACAAGACAAAATAAAACAACTCAGAAAATACCATAAGAGTTTTATACCACCCCCAAACCAATATCTTCTTCTATTCCTTCTCTCCCTCCCCCTCCTCATCTTCATCTTTGTCATGGTTTCTTCTCCTTTGTCTTCTCCTTCATCATCATCCTATTATTATTATTATTACTAATACTGATACTTGTGTTGTTGTGTGCCATTGAGTAGGCTCTGACTCATAGCGACCCCTCCTTGGGTTTCCGTGGCGGTATCACTATGGAAGTAGATTGGCCAACCTTCCTTCCGAAGAACTAAGTATCTGTGTGTTTGTGGTAGAGGAGCATGTTGGGGACCCCATTTCTGTTACAGGATATTCTTTGCCTTTGGGATTGTTTTGGACTGAATTATGTCCCAAAAAACTATATGCTGAAGTCCTAACTTCTGTACTTGTGAATGTGATTCTGTTTTTCTACTGTTGTGTTAATGAAGCCATGGGGAGTAGTGTGGTTTCTGCACCTGTTCCCTTCTGAATAGTGTCATAAAAGGGGAGTGCAGACATAGAGTTACTCATGCAGGGGGAAGATACAATGTGAGGATCTTTCTACAAGGCAAGTAATGACAAGAAATGCCCAGGGCTGACGAAGCTAAATGAGAAAGAAGAAGAATGAGACAAGGAGGAGCTTACCCTAGAGCCAACATGGATAGAGCATAGTCCTGCCAATTCCCTGAATTTGTACTTCTAGCCTCCAAAATTGTGAGAAAATAAATTTCTGCTTTTGAAAGCTAACTTGTCTTAAGGTTGTTATGGCAGGGTCTTGTAGGAATGCTTCATTTTGTACTTTTTTTTTTTTTTTGGCTACTGGTGCTACACTGTGTACTCAAGAAAGGTGAAGGCAATGTCTCTTACACAGGTAATTGAGTGTCAGCATAATGTCATGTCCAGGATCATGAACTAAAAATTTGGAGGTACAAGATTATGATAGCGACTTACTAGATGTCATGGTTAATAAAGATTACTTGAGGTGTATGCCATTGGCTGGACCTACAAATCTTCATTTTGTATTGTGACTACAAACTTTTTCTT
>NW_006922600.1:277693-278545 GCF_000298275.1 Orycteropus afer afer
GGGCAATCTACTTCCATAGTGATACTGCCTTGGAAACCCAAGGAGGGGTCGCTATGAGTTGGGGCCGACTCGACAGCACGTAACAACAACAACAACAACAACAATTATTATTATAAGAGAAGTCAATGTAGAACAAAGAGAACATAAACCGTACCACAAAATCCAAATGAAATGACTATAAACTAAATTTTTTTGTAAAATGGAAAGTCTTACCAAATAAACATGGATCATGGTTGGTCTCGTTCTGCAACCCAGATCTCTTCATTCTCACTCGGACTGCTTGCCCAGCAGATCCATTACCCTGGTCTGTGCTTCTGAAGTGTACTGCGTTTCAGGGATAAGGTGGTATCATGTATTCTATACAAGTCCTATACAGCTTGAATGTTAATCTAGAAAATCAAGTTCAGATAGGAAGTCACGCCACTTAAATGGGAATTGATTCATAATTTTTCCCACACTTAACTCTAGAAATGGTAATTTATTCATTTCCATCATATGGTAAAGTTTTACGTGGAAGATACATTTATACATCACCTAATAACAAGAACCTAAATATTACTTTATATAATAGGAACTAAAATACTAGAAATAAGTAAACAAAAACAAAGCAAAGTTTAGCAAAATAGTAAACGGAAGAGAATGTATGGACAATATTTTTGAAAAGGCTTTAGGGGAATATTTTATGCTGATCAAAGGAAATAGTCAGTTAAAATGTGTATACCAGAGCACAGAAGAGATACACAGCTGGAGTCTAAAAAGAGAGCCTGGGAAATTAGAACATTTGAAAGAACAATAACTAAGAGATTAGAAAAATGTGAAAAATATTTTGATTTATTCAAGATGTACTAAAAA
>NW_006922600.1:283835-286165 GCF_000298275.1 Orycteropus afer afer
CCCACCCTCACAGAGCAGCATTATAGGATTTGGTGCCAGAGAGACTTGAATTGATATGCTTTACCCAGCACTTACTTCTTCCTAAAACCCATATCCAGACAAATAATGTAGGGATAATTTTTTAGATGCAATTCCTTCCTTTATGAAACTTAATATGAACAGAAATAACCATAACATCAGCAGCATCCACTTCCAAAAATGCAAAAACAAAAACCAGATAATTTGCTGAGGAACTTGTACTTTCTGCTTGTATAATACATGGGGAACCATTACAGATTTTAACTAGTGATGTAATGACTAGAAATTTGTCCTTTGTGGAAAAACAGATGTTTCTTCATTCTTGTGTCAGCTACTGTGGAGGAGCACCATTTCATCCCAAAAAGTCCCCAGAGTTACATGAGAGTTTCCAATCCTACTCAATTTATCTCATTATTTGCTGACTTCAATTTCTTTCTACCACAGAATACACCTAATGATTTATTACTTGACATAGTTTATTAGACATAAACTCAAAGATGAGTAAGGTCATATCATTAAGAGCACAGGCAGAAATCATTTTTATGCAGAAGATTAAGCTCAGAAATTTTTGGAGACCTCTTCTCTCAAGAAATCAGACCACAGGTCCCTCACACAACAAGCATAATCTTAGGACACAAAACACAGAAGAAATAACAGGTGACTCAGTCACCTCAGGCTAGGCTACTTGATGACCTTTCAAGAAAACAGGAGGGATTCTAGCTCATACTAAATACCTCCCTCTCCTGAAACAGATACGCAGTCACAAGCTCAAAAAATCTACACTGGGCACCAAGTAGACCTCATATTTTTGCCTTTATTTCATCCTTCCTGCCTGTAAAAGATCTGGTTAAATGCCCTGCCTCCAAGATAGAACGGCATGTCCAAGTTGTCATGGAAACCAGAATGTCATCAAAATGTTCTCCTTGACATTAGCTTGCTATGGCAACCAGGAAGTACAAATACATTCTCAGAGACCAAGCATTGATCAATATCCCAATCCAGGGAATGAATAAATTAAATAGAGACAATACCCAAAGTTCTCCATGGAATAGACTTTTGGGTAAAGGGAACTTTTCACAAGCTGGGACATGGAGGATGCAAAGGGGGCTTAACAAGTTCAGTTCTCCTGTGAGACATGCAGATTCATGTTCCAGTAACTTCTACCCCCCACCTCATTGAGTCACATGTTAGTCCAGAGACATTATATGCATGTATTTCATGCCCCATACTATATCACAAACACTTAAAACTAACATTAATATGTTTTGTCCATATTTTGTGAAGATATACAAACAGATATAAATGGCACAATGTGACTGACCTAAGCTCATTAGTCTACAGAGCATGATGGCTCTGCTTGAGGAGAAACTCATCCATGATAATCAGAAAGTAGCAGAACTAGAAAAAAGCCGCACAAAGAAAATTCCACCCTCATCACAATACAAAGCTGTGTTTGTGTGTGTGTATTTGTGTGCATGTAGGCAAGAAGTGACAAGAGAGCAGAGAGCTTTCTAATACACAGAAAAAAATTCCAGGTGGGTGTGTGGGAACGTGTGTTTCATGCATGTGTGAGACTGTGACATGCAAAAGGATGGTCTATGCTATTTTAAGCTCCTTTATGTCTGACCACAGAAATCCTCATTCAAAATGCTAAAAACGAGACCATTGTAAATTTTTGAGTATCTTTCCAGATGCTTATTCTTATCACAGACTCATTTTTTGGGGAAAAAGAAAATTCTTTGTTTTCAAAAAACTCTCCAAGACATGTCAACGTACCTTAGAGTGCATATTTGCATACCTCTTTGTGTGAATCATGTTGACAGTGAGTCACATTTTCCAAATGCACTCACAATATAAGATTCAATTGTTTTTCCTGGTAAGGAAAAACTACATACCTGATACAGACAAATAATAGGAAAATCTATTCAATAAAGTTAATTCAATATGATTTGTCACATCACCTGGTTGCCCCTTCTCAGTATTTCCTCTATTACCATATGTATTTTTAACTGCTAGAAACTCATTGCGTTTTTGGTACTCACAGGAGTCTCATTCGATGCCCCCCATTCAGTCTTCTCTCTTTTTTTCTCTCTCTCTCTCCTTTGAATTCCCTTTGATCACAATACTGACCAACACCCAACCAATGTTAAACCATCCCTACGTTCTCAAAGATTTGGGGATTCAGAAATATCTCACTAGGAATTGAACCCACACCTGTGGCTTCCAGTCAAACAAAACACAGGCATATCAGTTGAACATTTACCTGAGGTAGATACACTCCTTGGAGAGAACAATTATGGGAGAAAGAAGGG
>NW_006922600.1:287950-294812 GCF_000298275.1 Orycteropus afer afer
TTTAGGATTTCTTGGTCTAGTGGCGTAGTGCCTAAGGCATTTGAGTCCTAACCAGAAGGCTGGCGGTTCAAACCCACCAGCCACTCTTCCGAAGGAACATTGGGCAATCTACTTCTGTAGACATACCACCTCGGAAACCCAAGGAAGGGTCGCTAAGAGTCTAATTGACTCGACGTGAGTGAGTCTGGTTTTGGTTATGTAATCAAAAGGAAAATTTGACAATTATTAGTTGTCGTATTGAATATATAGTACAATTTAGGGAGATTGTAGGTCTTCACTCACATCCCTGTCTACTTTCCTAAAAGGTAATACCCATTTGACTGGGGAGCTTGTAATGTATAACACAAAAATAAAAAAATATTGTAAACATTTAAAAAAGCATGAACTTATCCTCAGACTTGTTAAAGGAGTGGCAACATGTGGCCTCCTCGCTGATCTTCCACTTTTTATTCTATGGCCACCAAGAGAATCCAGTTGAAATTATCAAAGACTAACTAGGCTCTCCTGACACAGGTGTCAGGCTATTTTAGGGCACAGGTACAAGGGGAGTGAATGAGTAACTGGTGACTCAGCTGCTTCCAGCCCTTCTCAGGAGGAGCTGGCAGTGAGTCTCTCCCAAGTCACAGGGGTGATCAGACCCAGCTTCTGCAATGAAATAATTCACTCCCCCAAGCACACCCACACACACAGCCACGGTGATGGTAGACCCTCATGCAGGCCTGTTGTAGATGCAGGTGTGCCAAGCGACCAGCCTGTAAATGTCTCTGCCTGCTGTTTCTGCCTCCATCCTTTAAATAGCATGCCCCAATTGCCATAGAAACCAGATATCAGCATAACAATCAGTTTTCCTTGAGGTTTCCATGGAAACTGGGAAGCACACATTCATCCTCAGAATCAACCCAATGAGTAAATAAGGGAAGAAAATATTTGACAGAGCTTCTACCAGCAATTATCAAATAATAAATAAATAAACCACCATTAGAGTAAAGAAAAAGGATTTTGAAAGAGTGGGTTAAAATGGAAGAAGAGAATGATTAATTATCCTGGGTGTCCAGAGACATAAGGAAACTGGTGGCAGTCTCTGGTCAGGATAACCTGAGAATCTGAAATAGCAGGTGCTTGTGCTGAAAGCACAATCCATGCAGCCGCAAGCCCAGTGCAAACATTCCACATTTCTGCATGACCTGGGTCACAAGATTAACCATTCTTTCTGGCAGACTACATTTATCTTCAGAGTTGTAATTTTCAAGAGAAAAATGCCCAGGCTCACTTGTCTTTTCTCCTTGCCTCAAAGTACATCTAAATGGCCTAGAAATGATTCAACCGGAAACCAGAAAATGACTCTGAAGATAGAAAGAAGAAGGCTGACAGGTTAGTGAACTCCAGATTTGAGGAAAAACAGTACTTTGAGCCTGTTTGCTTTTCATCTTCTGTATTTCCAGGAGCTGGCTCTGGACATGCCTACAGCCTGGAAGTTCCAACAGGCATAGAAGAAAAACAAAATTAACTAAGACACTGTCCATATGACCAAGGAAGGAGCACCCAACAAAGACTTAATGTAGGTCCAGCCCTGTCCGGACTCTTGGGGCAATGGAGGACTGATCCCCAACATCAGCATAATTATAGGGGAGTGGCTAAGGACCCATGCTCCATTTGTGGAGTAGCAGTGAGCTGGTCTACTATATTGGCAGCGACCAAGGCCCGGTGTTTCCTGAACTTCTCACCTAAAGGCAGCATGAACACAGTTGACACCTGTAGAGATCTAGCAGGAAACTATAGAAGAACCAGTAGAGCTTAGCCTGCTAACCAGAAGGCTGGCAGTTCAAACCCACCAGCCACTCCCCGGAAGGAAGGTTGGGCAATCCTACTTCCGTAGTGATACTGCCTCGGAAACCCAAGGAGGGGTCGCTATGAGTCAGGGCTGACTTGACGGCACATAACAAGAGCTTAGCCAACCGGAGTTCTGGATAAAAAATTGTCATTAGACCACCATATCCTCATTGTGGGCAAGAATCCAAAACTAAGCCTAATAGAGTGACTGCCTGTAAAGATTTGCATAGGATCAAGTCTCCCAGCATAGTAGTCAACCCTAGTATTGTGCTCATTCACAGCTGTGTATTCTAATCAGAGGGGTCTACAAAGACCTATGTGGGCTTGAGTTCCAGGTCTGCCACTCACTAGTTCTGTTACTCTCCGTATAATCTTTAAGTTTCCGTATCTCTTTTCTGAACTTATTTTGTGTGGGATGGGGGCATTTTTCAACTCCACAGGGAATCTTCTCAATTCAACATACTATTTAACATTTCTCTCCATAAAACTCACAATTGGTCTCTGATTCAATCAGCTGACTTCTTTTAATTACCCTTTTTTTGTCCCTCCTTCTTCTTTAACCTTTACAGTGGAGATTTCCCAAAGTTTCATTACTGGAAATATCACACGTACAGTGTTTGGGGTTTAAAAGTCAATGGTATTTCCTCTCTGGAAGTGAGTCCTATATAGTACCTAGCCTACAGGTATGTGAAGTAGGTGTGAGATTTTTTTTTAGCATCTGTTGTTATCTCTCTGTTGTACTCAAGGACAGTGTTGGCCATTATCACAAGATTGTTCTTTGCATTGTTTTTTTTTTTTTAACAAAACAAAACAAATAATTTGGAAACAAAGTACCATTAGAGTGGATAGAATAAGTAATCAAAAGTTTGTGCCAAAGTGCAATGTTATGCGTCCAATGAAAGAATGAGATGGATATAAACATATTAACATAGTAAAAAAAGTCAGATTCTACACCAAAGAGGCTGAATAATATTGATGTGAAAACCCCAATCTTTTAGAAAACAATATTCTGTCTTCGCTTAGAATATAAAGACATATCTATATCCATAGAAAAAGGTCTTAAATGGTATATACAAAACTGATGAAATGGATCATTATGTGAAATAGGTGGGAGAAGAAGAGGGTAGTAGGTGATGATAGTAGAGCCTAATATCATAGTCATATTGTAAAATTTAACTAGGAGAATGCATTTATATTTTACTTATGTATCTACATATTAGTTTTCTAAAAACCATGAAGAGACACAAAGATATATGTTGAAAATATATTTTAAATTTTGAATAATGATAGAATGTTGTCTGTTAGTTGCCATCAGTTCTGTTACTCATGGCAATGCTAGGTACAGCAGAATGACACACTTCCCAGACCTGTGTCATCCCCACAATCCTTGCCGTGCTTCAGCCAATCTCTGCAGCCACTGTGTCAATCTGTCTCATTGGGGGGATCGTCCTCTTTTTCTCTGACCCTCTACTTTACCAAGTATGGTGTCCTTCTCCAGTTACTGGTCCCTCCTGATAACATGACCAAAATATATTAAATGAAGTCTTGTCATCCTTGCTTCTAGGAAGCAATCTACCTGTACTTCTTTCAAGACAGATTTGTTCATTCATCCTGGCAAACCAAGGAAAGATCTGCAATTCTAAGAGTAGAGGAAGCTCCTTTTCCTTAATAAAACAAAACCAAATTTTGCAAATACAATTGCAAAACCTATTCCTCTGATCAAAAATCTTGAAGTTTTCTGAATGGCATTAGTAACAAATAAAAAGTATGACACACATTTATTCTTGAGGAAATGTTTCCTAGGGTTCAATTATTGGTTTTATTTACAGGGGGTGATTCTTCTTTTTTAACTCTATAGAGAATTCTCTCAATTTATTAGACCCTTAAAAAGTTCCTTTAACAGTTCTCTATAAAACTTACTAGTCCCTGATTCAATGGGCCATGTTCTTTCAATTATCCTTTTTTATCCCTCCTTTCTATATAATCTGAAAGAGTAGAGTTTTCCTAAAGGCCCTATAACTGTAAATGACTCAGGTATGATATTTGGACTTTAGAAATCAATGGTATTTCTGTAAGGTTGGATGGCCGATGCCAAGAGAAACCAGGCCAGAGAAATAGAAAAGGAGAGTTTATTTAAGAGATGCAAGCATCAAAGCAAGTGGACTGACTCTGTGCTAGAGAGACCAGCCAGTGATTGTCTCAATTAGGGTCCTTTTATTCTTCTCTCTGAACTCCTCATTTCTTTGTCTCAGGATTTAAGACATCATAGGGTTTAGTCAGCCAAATCTTGTGATTGGCTCATCCCTTCCTTTTGATCATGGGGCTCCTATAAGATAACTTTTTACAAGAGTCAAGCATTAGTATTAACTATTTTCAGAAATCTGATAGTTTGGATTTTTTTTTTTTTTTGTAACATTCCATTTTGGCTGAATGTAAATTATCATGAGGTTTGATTTTATTAAGCCTTCAATTTCCTCTCTAGAAGTGAATTCCATGTAATGAGTAACCTCCATGTATGTGGACTGGGTGTGCAATACTTTCAGCATCTATTAATACTTTTGTGTTCTACTCAAAGACAAAGCTGGTCATCACCACAAGATGGTTCATATTTAATGTTGTTCACAACAATCCAAAACCAAACAACTGGAGACAACTTGCCATTAAAAGCAATAACAAAAAATCACTACCGTTGAGTCGGATCTGACTCATAGCGACCCCTCCTTGGGTTTCCATGGCATTATCATTACATAAAGTAGATTGCTCAACCTTCCTTCCGAGGAGTGGCTAGTGGGTTTGAACTGCCAGCCTTCTTGTCAGCAGTCAAATGCCTTAGGCATGATGCCACCAGAGCTCCCATTAGAATAAGAAATCTAAGATCTGAGCTAAAATGGAATATTATGCATCCAATGAAAGAGTAGACAGAATGAAGTATATTAACAGGAGCCCTGGTGGAGCAGTAGTTAAGTGCTTGGCTGGTAAATGAAAGTTCAGAGGTTGGAACCCACCAGTCACTCCATGGGAGAAAGATGCCACAGTCTGCTTCCATAAAGATTCCAGCTTTGGAAACCCTATGGGGAAGTTCTACTCTGTCCTATAGGATCACTGAGAGTTGGTTCTACTCAACGTCAATGAGGTGTTTTTTTTGTTTTTTTTTTTTTTCCTCCCTAGTGAGTATAACAACCTGCTTCTGCTGCTGAATTTTCTAAGTGGGTATGATTATAAAGGCTTTCGAGTGTGAGAATAAGAGCCCTAATGGTGCTATGAATGAGGCATTGGTTCTACTAATGGGTTGAACTCACTAGTCACTCTGTGGGAGAAAAATGAAGCAATCGGCTTCTGTAAAGATCTGTAAAGGTTTACTGCCTTGGAAAGCCTATGGGGTTGCTATGAGTTGTAATTGACTGAATGGAAATGAGGTGGTGAGAGTTTGGGGATAATCTGAAAAGTATACTTCTAGCCTCCTAAACTGTGAGAAAATAAATTTCTGCTTGTGGTATTTCTATTACAACAGCACCTAGCTAACTAAGACAGAAATTGGTACTGAGAAGTAGAGGTGCTGCTCTAACAAATACCTAAAATGTGGAAGTGGTTTGGGAATTGGGTAATGGATAGAGGCTGGAAAATTTTGATGAGCTTCACAGTAAGGTCCTAGATTGTCTTGAAGAGACTGTTGACACAATTATGGACCTTAAGGGCAATTTTGATTAGGGTTCAGAAAGAATTGAGAGCTGTGATGAAAGCTTCTACTGCCATGAATACCTATAAACAAACAAAACACCAAACTCACTGCCATCAAGTTGATTCAAACTCATAGTGACCCACACTGGGTTTCTAAGGTGGTAAATCTTAATGGAAATAGATTGTCCCTTCTTCCTTCCACAGAGCGCCTGGTGGGTTTGAACCACCTATAAGTTTTATAAATTATAGTATTTGGTAAGGACCTACTTTAGCAATGGCTATCACAGCCAGACACCTCAACGTCTGATAATTACCTATTGGCACTTAAATCTAAATTATAATGAATGTCAAGTGTGTCCTATGATATTGGAAAGATCACTGTTGACAAAGGTTTATCCAAATTTGAGACTTGTCATGGATTGAATTGTGTCCCCAGAAAACATGTATCAACTTTCCTGGGTCATAATTCTCAGTGCTTTAGCAGTTATGTAATTTGGCAGTTACATAATGATCCCCCAATATGTGATTTGATGCCGTAGTGCCTAAGGCACTTGACTGCTAACCAGAAGGCTGGTGGTTCAAACCCATCAGCCACTCCTTAGAAGGAAGATTGGGCAATCTACTTCCTATAGTGATATCACCTCGGAAACCCAAGGAGGGGTCACTATGAGTTGGGTCTGACTCGACGGCAGTGTTTTTGTTTGTTATGTGATTTGATGTGATGAGTCAATCAGTTGTAACAGAATTATGGTGGGATGCAACACACTTAATCCCATCAAAAACCTGATTTGATGTAATGGGCGTTTGCTTTGGGTGTGGCCTACAACATATTTTATCTTACAAGAGATAAAGGGAGAGAGAAGCAGCAGAGAGAAAGGGACCTACCACTACCAAGAAAGAAGAGCTAGAGATGGGCCATGTCCTCTGTGCCCAGAGTCCCTGCACTGGGAACCTCTTAAGACCAGGAGATATAGAAAGAAGGACTTGCCCTAGAGCCAGAGCTCTGAATTCAAACTTCCAGCCTCCTATACCAAGATAGAATAAATATCTATTTGTTACAGTCATTCACTTGTGGTTATTTCTGTCATAGCAATGCTAGATAACTAAGGCAAGACTTGAGAAAAATAATAAGAAGAAAAAATAAGCATTTCCCATAGGAGTTCAAATGCTCTAATTAGATGAAAAAAAAATGGAAAGCAAAGAATAAAGGTCCTACTTAAATCTCAAACTGAAGACCTTGCCTCCAAGGTCAGTGCTCTACACAAAGATGTGCTCTACAAACAATCACCAAAAGCGGCACTACATCTTGTGAAGGAGGAAGAAAATGGGAGTCAAGCCGGCATTTCAGATGAAA
>NW_006922600.1:295112-296667 GCF_000298275.1 Orycteropus afer afer
GCACATGTGCTAAGGTCAAGAGGTCCTTCCAATTTTGCCATCAGGCATCGTTATTGTGCCCAAGACCCTGGCCACTTCCTCTGAGTGCTCCACCCATTCAAAGAATATTGGGGATCTTGGAGAAGGTCTGTTGGAGCTGAGCATGGAAAATGCAGCAACATCCTCCAGCATCTATAACCTTAGCCTGTTATTTGCTCCGTCTTGCAAATGAAAAAGCATCAAATGCCGATTTTGAGAATCTACTGAAGAAAGTGCATCTTCTGTTGACTCAGAGGCTGTCAATCCTATGGATACTATTCAAATGGATGGTGGGGAAGAAGAGGAAACACCTACATGCGTTAATTTTCCACAGGAAAAGCATATTCAATTGAAAGAATGAGAGTCTGCTTAAATTTCAAAATTATCCATTCTGGCCATCAGTGGCAAAGTGTATCAATAAAATAGAGGAGACTGCATGGGTGCTTTTAATAGAGGCAATAGTGAATGAAAATAGAAGGTGCTAAAATTCCTCCATGAAGATTAAAGCATTTGGATTGTAAAGATATAAAATCTAATGAAGAGCACCAGGAAAGTGTACAGCCAAAATCTTAACTGGTTCTTCTCCCTGATTTTCTACTACTGACACAGAAGAGATCGGAGGTGCTTTTGTGGGCTCTTTCCTTATGTATTATGCTGCTGACTTCCATTATCTAATTAGGAAAGCCATCCAAGGTAGTGACTTGGAGAATGATTTTCCATAGGTGAATTAAGATGATGTGGAATAGTTTGAGGAGGACACCTCTCAAGGAAGGAAGAGGCCCTGGAAGAAAACTCTCCCTGAGCTGAGGAGGACCACTCCAGACTGAGCCAACCAGGAGTGTTCATGTGGATTCATTGTGAAAAGAAGGGGAGCCAAGAACAATCTTCTAGCCATTTTCAAAGGCAAGAAATGGTCCAGGAGGCTGAAATCATTTTTTAATTCAAAAAGGTACATTGAAACAAACCTCAAGGATGAAGGTCAGGTGGATGCTCTGCTCACATTATTTACAAAAAGGTACAAATAAATACATGAGAGAAGGTAGGCTCTGATAAAAGATGACAGATTGTTCAGGAAGTCCTTCTGCCAGAAGCAATCATTTGTTTATTTTCTGCAGTTAATGGATTATATTATAAGGTCATAGAAGCAAAGTAACTGAAAGAGCTACCTATAAATTACTGGGAAGAACTATTTGATTAAAGGTCTTAGAATAGAGGAGACAGAAATCAGCAATGATTAAAGCTAATTCTCCCCCGGTGCCTACACATCAGCAGGGAGCCTTCACGTTTGTGTACTTGTTAAGGAAGCCTGTCTGTGTAAAATCTGTGATGGCTCTACGGCATCATAATATTTTTGGAATTGTGAGACATTGGACAACGTGCATAATTTGTTTCTGGATCAGTGGCATCGCTAGAATTGGTGTCACCCAGTGCAGTAAAGTAACATGGTGTCACCCTGCCCTCCACCATAGCCTTCCTACCATACCAGACCATACAGAATCCTTAGTAATGTTTATTATCAATTTTAATCAGAGAATAA
>NW_006922600.1:297136-299775 GCF_000298275.1 Orycteropus afer afer
AAGATCTTCAGCACTTGAAAGAGGTATTTTGCAACAGATTTGCCAAATGCAATACATCTTTTGATGTCTTGACTGCTGCTTCCATTGGCATTGATTGCAGAACCAAGTAATACGAAGTCTTTAACAACTTTCTCCATTCATTGTGATGCTGTTTATTGGCCCGGTTGTGAGGATTTTTGTTTTCTTTATGTTGAGGTGTAATCCGTACTGAAGACTGTATTCCTTAATCTTCATCAGTAGTGCTTCAAGCCATCTTCATTTTCAGCAAGCAAAATTGTGTTGTCTGCATATCCCAGGTTGTTAATGAGTCTTCCTCCAATCCACATTCTTCTTCATATACTCCAGCTTCTCAGATTATTTGCTCAGCATACTGATTGAATAAGTACGGTGAAAGGATACAATCCTAACACACTCCCTTCCTGATATTAAGCCATGCAGTAATGCCTTGTTCTGTTTGAACAATTATAATATTACAATATTGTAATATTACATTATATATAATATTTCTTAGGTTATATGAATGCTAACCAGAAAATTATAAAATATTTCTACATTGAACTACATTATTTGTAATTGAGCTGGAGCTTTATTATTATTATTATTCTCCTTTCCATGTAATTACTACTTCTTTCTCAAAAAAGTTATTGATATATATTCACAAATACTACATATTACAATATAGTAGCTAAAACTTCAGAAAATTTGACAAAATCACCAACTATGAAAACATTGGCAGTAATGAAAACAGCACATGTTTGTACTGTGGGCAGATGAAACCACTGACTCAAAGTGTCATTGTAATTGGGTAATAATGACAGCTCCGACCGGCATGCATTAGAAGTTTCAAAAAGTAATTTAGCATTGAGTATTAGCGTTGCAGGTATATTGATATACATAAGCTGGGCTTATTGTAACTACAAGGATATATTTATAAAAAAACAATACATTTCTGCTGAAACACTGCACAAAAATCTTATTGACAGTCATTTTGGTGTCACTCTCTGACAGTGTCACTCAGTACAGTCCACATCCCCCTAGTGGTAACACTGTTTTTGATATGTCTCTAGCACTTGTGGGTGTCACATTCATCATCTTTTCTTCTTCCCAGAATTGATCAAATCAATTTTGCTAAAATATTGCAAACAAGTCTACTTCCATCTACTTTTTTTAGGATATGTAATTCTTTAAAATTTTTCAAAGGAAACTAGCAGTTTATTTTATAACATTTCTTTCGACTGTACTTTATATTCCAATAAAGGTGAACTCTTTTTTTTTTCAGTTCACAGAGAAATTTATTTGTTTTTTTTAAGAGTTTGTTTTCCATTCAACATTACGTGTACATTTGGTTTCACTCCCCATTTACTATGCCCAACCCTAACCCAGTCTCCTCCCCTTCCTGCCCAGTAACCCTCCCCCCCATGCCCCTCATAGTTATGCACTCCTGTGTATCCTGCATTTCCTCCCTGTGAATGCTGCCCCTCTGGTGCCCTGTGGCCTATTGTTCCAAGGGATGTATTTCCATAGAGTATGTGGGTGCCTCACCCTGGGTTAAGTGGTCTGCATGTACATCTTATTAACTATTGGGCTGAGAGCCAGCCCCTAAGAGTGAGTTTTATTTAAGGTCCAGAATGTATCTCAGGGCCATAGTACTGGGGGTCTCACCAGAATCCATCCAACCAGTAATTCTGGTCATTATTGAGTTTTTGGATTTTGTTCCACGTTTTTCCTCCCACTCTATCCAAGATCTCCAGATTTGATCCTCTCCTGAGTGGTTGCCATTGGTAGTTGGGCAACATCTAATACTTCTGGTCTTAAGGGCCATCACGTCCTAGGGCTTATTGCTTCCAAATGCCCTTTGTGTGTGTGTGTGCACTCTTCTTTGCTTCTGATGCTAGGAGAGCATTAGGTGTGTCTTAGATGGCCGCTTGACAGCTTTTAAGACCCCAGTCACTAGTCACCAATGTAGGATGCAGAACAAGGCTTTTATGTATCTTGTTGTGCCAGTTGAGTCTGGTGTACCCCAGTACTATGGTCCTGAGATGGTAGATCCATTGGATCTCTCTCCCATAGTGTCTGAGTGTCTGTGAGGGATTACTCTGTGTCTGTCTTCTATTGTTTCTGTAAGGATTGCAGGTATTTTGTATCACGGGTATCTGTGCAAGATTAGCCTGCACTGAATCCACCCTTGGTCTAGAGTATACTCCTGTTCACTGACCCCCATCTGATCCTCTTGGGTGTTTATGTGTTTATCTATAGCCTGGTGCTTGGTGTTAATGGTAATGCAGTATTGTGAACACATTGGTTGGTATTAGCATCTGTCCTCTATCTCTTATGTGCACAATGCTGTGTCCTCACATTTCCTAATGTTATCATGGTGTTTACAGTTCTTTTCTGGATATCCCTCCCCTTACCCACATCAGCGTGTGGGCCCCAACTAGCCCAAAATTAATCCCTCCCCTTCCCTCTGCACCTCAGTAACCTACAAAGTGAGTTCCCTTTCCCAAGAAAACCCTTCTTTGTCTTTTTACAACTCATAGCGACCTCTCCTCGGGTTTCCGAAGCAGTATCAGTATAGAAGTAGATTGCCCAACCTTCCTTCTGAGGAGTGGCTGGATTTGAACCACCAGCCTTCTGGTTAG
>NW_006922600.1:301377-302076 GCF_000298275.1 Orycteropus afer afer
GTCTGTATCCTGCTCCCTTGTTTCTACCACTTTATCCTGCTTCTTTGTGTGGACTGTGATGGTCTGTTGTCTCCAAGGCATTGTGGCATTGTGGCATTGTTGTATTTACATTTCTGTTAACTGTTTGTGAAGAGAAGCCAAGGGTGATTCAAGCTCTTCTTGGTGGTTTATTAACATTGGCCCGTTGGTGGAGAAGGAGGAAGTGGCTCTCGCTCAGCAAGTGAAGTCACAGGAGGTGTGGGTGTAGTTGTTTCTTATGGGGACTGTTGTTGTCTCCCACTCATTTAGACACAAATTACAATTGAATAACCATCAAAAAACTAAAAGCACATGGACAGAAAACACACCATGCAATCACACTGTAACAGTAGCCAAAAAAAGAAAAAAGGGAAAAAGAAGAAGAAAAAACAAGAAAACCTGTAATATCTGGGGATAGGGCACTAAGAGAAAAAAAGTAGAGAATGAGAATAATGAAGGAAAAAAATGGGGAAAAAGTAAAAAGAAAAACAAGGAACGAGGTTAATCACAAGAAAAAAGGGGGGGGACCCATAATTTAAAAAAAAAAAAATTTCAGCCAGGAACAGGGAAAAGAAAATATGCTGAAAACGAGGACCTGGGAGGGGAAGATTAAGAATAATAATAAAAGGACAAAAGTATTAATAATAATAGTTGTTTTAAAACAGACAAATACAAGCAGAC
>NW_006922600.1:302620-312614 GCF_000298275.1 Orycteropus afer afer
CCCTTAAAGGCTCAGGGGTTCAGGATTATCTTCTGTATCTATGTTAATTGTTTTCCCTATTCTTTGTTGAAGAGTGTCTGTGCAGTCTTTCTGTCTAGTCCGCCATCTTGCCGGTGAATCCTATCATTGCATCTAGATGGCTGCTTGCAAGCTTTTAAGATCTCAGTTGCTACTCGCCAAAGTAGCAGGAGGAAGAATGTTTTGTGTAGTATGTTATGCCCATTGAGCTTGATGTCCCCTGCAACTATGGTCCTTAGCCCATTGGTTCAACTACTCCCCCCTCTGGGTAGCTGGCTGTGACCAAGAAGTGACTACAACTCAGATAGTGTTCTTACCTTGAA
Organism: Orycteropus afer afer; assembly: GCF_000298275.1. Taxonomy (NCBI): domain Eukaryota; kingdom Metazoa; phylum Chordata; class Mammalia; order Tubulidentata; family Orycteropodidae; genus Orycteropus; species Orycteropus afer. The sequence goes on from NW_006922600.1 coordinate 302,962, forward strand.
AGTTTATAGAAAACTTCAACACATCAATTAATTAAAACAAACAATTCAGGTAAAAAATGGGCAGAGGACATAAATAAGCACTTCACCAAAGAAGACTTTCAAGGGGCAAACAAACATATGAGGAAATGCTCCTATCGTTAGGCATTAACAAACAAAAAACCACTGCCATCAAGTTGATTCCAACTCATAGCCACCCTATAGGACAGAGTAGAACTTCCCCATAGTGTTTCAAAGGCTATAAATCTTTCTTTTTTAAAATTTTTTTCCACTTTTATTGTGATGAAAACATACCTGGCAAGACATTCACCAAAATAACAACTTCCACATTTACAGCTCAAGGGCACTGATTACATTTTTCATGTTGTGCCACCATTATTGCTATCCTTTTACAAAATATTCCACCACCACTTATTAGCATAAGCTCAATGTTCCCCCAAACAAATGCTTCCCCCTTCCTCCTCCCTCCTACCCCTGGTAACCAATAATCTTTGATGTGTATATATATATGTTTGTTTTGTTTTCCAACTTATCTAGATATTTTCCCTTCCCTCCCTTCCTATCCCTGGTAACCAACAAAGAAAGTTTCCTTCTATCTATAAACCTTTCAAAGCTATAAATCTTTACAGAAGCAGACTGTCTCATCTTTCTGTCATGGAGTGGCTGGTGGATTCCAAATGCCAATCTTAAGTTAGCAGCTGAATGCCTTAACTACTGCACCACCAGAGCTCCTGTTTTAGTCATTAGAGAGATGCTAATCCAAACAACAAAGAGATATCACCTCACACCACTATTAATAGCAAATTTCACAAAAACAGAAAATAACAAATGCTGGTAGGGCTGTGGAGAGATTAGGACCATTACACACTGCTGGTGAGACTGTAAAATGGTGCAACCACTGTGGAAAATGGTATGGTGCTTCCTTAAAAATGTAGAAATAAAAATACCTTATGACCCAGCAGTCTCACTAATATGAGTTGCTACGAGCATGACAAAACTAGGTATATATTTTAGAGAAATAAGAACCACAACACAAGCAGATATATGCCCACCCATGTTCATTGTAGCATTATTCATAATAGCAAAAAGATGGAAGCAACCTAAGTGTCCATCACATGAATGGATGAATGGATAGACAAACCATGGTACATATAAACATGAAATACTACACAACATTAAATAATAAGAGTGAATCTTCAAAACACCTCACAATATGAGTGAACATAGAGGACAATATGCTGAGTGCAATTAGTTGATCACAAATGCACAAATATTGTATGAGACCACTACTGTAAAAAGTCAAGAAAAGGTTTACACACACAGACATCACTAACTAGAGGGTAGATCTGTATTAACCTGGGTGAAGGGAAAGGCAATAAACAAGAAGGAGGAAGTCAGCACAAAATGATCAAGGCAAAGGAAGACACTGGGAAGAGCCCAAGAATTAAAAGCAACAAAGGTAAATGTTATTAATACCCAGTCCTGAAAGAACAGTAATATAACAGTACTCTATGAGATACATGGATAGACACACAATCTGGACAGAGGTGGGAAGGTGAATGGAACTACACCCACAAATATACATACGTTTGACATGATATTTCTACATAAGTATTTACATGGGCTGCAAATATATCCATGAATGTAATAGAGCATACGGTGGGCAAAATTATGAAAACTTCTAGCTGTATCCAAACATCTTGAGGAAATGAGTCCCTGGGCCTGAAGGCTCAGGACCACAGTCTCAGTAGACACCAAAATCAACTGGCATAACATAGTCTAGAAAGACAATAAACTGTTGTCTACATGAATCGTATTTTGGTGAGTAGCAACTTGGATCTTAAAAGCTTGTGAGCGATTATCTAAGGTGCAACTATTGGTCTTTCCCCATGTGGAGCAAAGAAGAGTGAAGAAAATCAAAGACACAAGAGAACAATTAGTCTAACAGACTAATGGACCACTTAAACCTGACACTGAGACCAGAACTCGATGGGACCTGGCTAGCACTGCTGACAGCTCTGAAACGGAGCCTAATAGAAGGTCTTAGAGTGGGTGAAAAACGTGGAACAAAATTCAAAATCATTAAAAAAAAAAGACAAGGCTTATTGGTCTGATAGAGACTGGTGGAACCTTTGAGACTACAGCCCTTAGATACCATTCAGGCTTGGAACTGAACACACCTCCATGGCTCAACTTTCAGCCAAATGACAGACAAGCCTATAAGTTGAACAATAACACTGGGGAGGTATGCATTCGTTACAACAATCAACCTGACAAGATCAAAAGGGTAGCATTTGCCTAGGGATAACCTTCATAAGGCAGGAATGGATAGGAAGGAAGGACAAGGAGAAGCAGTAAACACAGGAAGTGGAAAGAGTATTGTTACATTGTGGGGATTGCAATCAATGTCATGAAACAAAATGTGTATGAATTGTTTGAATGGAGAACCATTTTTCTCTGTAAATTTTCACCCTAATCACAATAAAAAGTAAGTAATAAATAAATAGATGGATCCTGAGTAAAAGGGGGAAAAATGTGGAACGGTTTTCAAATTCTTTTTGAAACCAGACTACCTAGACCCATTGAGATTGGAGGAACCCCTCAATCCTGAGATAATCTTTAAACCCAGCACTGAAACTATCCCCTGAAGTCATCTTTAAACCAAACAGTTTAGCTCAATTAGTAAAGAATGTTTGCCTTGGGCATTGAGCTCGTTCAAGGAAGTTTCTATGTGAGATCACATTTACAACATAACTCTAAAGCATAGATGAAAAGGTGAGAAGGCAGTGAATCTAAATTCCAAACCGGAAAACCAAACCCACTGCCATGGAATCCTATCTGACTCATAGCGACCCCTCCTTGGGTTTCAGAGGCGGTATCACTACGGGAAGGAGATTGCCCAACCTTCCTTCTGAGAAGTGGCTGGTGGGTTTAAACCGCCTGCCTTCTGGTTAGCAATCAAGTGCCTTAGGCACTACGCCACCAGAGCTCCTGAATCTAAATTAGTGGTAGAGAAATAACTTGGGAAAAGATAGTGAAAATGCTAACACAATGTAAAGAATGTAACCAATTTCACTGAATTGTATTTTTAGAAATTGTTGAATATTGTTGTGAATATCTCTCTCTCTCTCTCTCTCTCACACACACACACACACACAAAGCCACCTACTTTTGGTATTTATATCAAAGCAGCACTACGTAACTAAGACACAATGATTTTATACAGGAAGGGTCACATAGAAATCTGTGAAACTTCTCTCTCAACAAGATAGGAAAATAGAAGTGATACTGATTTTACACAGAAAAACTGGAGATTAGCACCACCATCAGATCTTAAAGGATGTAGGATTTGTGGACCTCAACATACCCTTGGTTGAGGCATCTGTTTATTTCTCACAGATAACAAATGGACCATTGAGAAAATTGGCAGACTACTATATACTTAATAAAGTGGTAATCTCACTTGTAACTGGCTGCTGTATGTTGCATCTTTACTGAAATTACTCAATACAACTTTTGGTATTTGGTATACTTCTGCTTAAGTGGTGAATGAGTTTTTCTCAGTGTCCATCAATAAAGAGGATCAAGAGGAGTTAATTTTTATTTAGAATTAACAGCAATATGAACTCATTCTCTTGCCCAGGGCTATATCAAATCTCTTGCTGTCATTCACAAAATATTCTGCATCAATGAGTGTCAAGACAATGATTATCTTGACAGTCAACATAAGATGACACTGGTCCACTCTATGTATAACAACATCATACTAACTGGACCTAATGAACATCAGATGGCATCTACTCCAGATAATCAAAAAGACATGTATGTCCAAGTGTGAAATATTAACTCCACAAAGATTTAGGGGACTATCAACATCAGTGAAAGTTTTAAAGCTACAAAAGCCTAGGGCTTTCCAGGACATACTCATTATTTCCACAAAATGTGAAAGTTATCAAACAATATCATTAATATCACACGCAAGTAAAATCTTACTGAAGAAAATTCAAAAACAGTTGCAGCAATATATTGATAGGGAACTTCCAGAGATGCAAGCTGGATTCAGAAGGGGACGTGGAGCAAGGGATATCATAGCTGATGTCAGATGGATCTCGGCTGAAAGCAAATACCAGAAAGATGTTTACTTGTGTTTTATTGACTATGCAAAAGCATTTTACTGTGTGGATCATAAAAAAAAAAAAATGATGGATAGAACTGAGAAGAATGGGAATTCTAGAAGAATTAATTGTACTCATGAGGAACCTGTACATAGACCAGGAGGCTGTTCAAACAGAACAAGGGGACTTCATGGTTTAAAATCAGGAAGGGAGAGCATCAGGGTTGTATCCTTTCCCCATACTTATTCAATCTGTATGCTGAGCAAATAATCCGAGAAGCTGGACTGTATGAAGAAGAACATGGCATTAAGATTGGGGGAAGGCTCATTAACAACCTGAGATACGCAGGCAACACAACTTTGCTTGCTGAAAGTAAAGATGACTTGGAGTACTTACTGATGAAGATTCAGGAATACAGTCTGCAGTATGGATTACACCTCAATATAAAGAAAACAAAATTCCACACAACTGGAGCAATAAGCAGCACCAGGATAAATGGAGAAAACATTGAAGTGGTCAAAGACTTCATATGACTTGTTTCTACAATCAACGCCAAAGGAAGCAGCAGTCAAGATATCAAAAGACGTACTGCAGTGGGCAAATCTGTTGCAAAAGACCTCTTTCAAGTGCTGAAGAGCAAAGATGTCTCCTTGAAGACTAGGATGCTCTGGACCCAAGCCATGGTATTTTCAATCACTTCATATGCATGTGAGAGCTGGACAATGAATAAGGAAGACAGAAGAAGAGTTGATGCTTTTGAGTTGTGGTGTTGGTGAAGAATGCCAAAAGTACCCTGGACTGCTAAAAGAACTAAAAATTCCACCATGGAAAAAGTGCAGCCAGAATGCTCCTTGGAAGCAAGAATGGCCAGGCTTTGTCTCACCTACTTTAGTCATGTTGTTAGAAAGGACCATTCTCTGGAGAAGGATGCAATGGTTGGTAAAGTGGAAGATCAAGGAAAAAGGGGAAGGCCCTCAACAAGATGGATCGACAAAGTTGCTGCAGTGAAGGGCTCAGGTATAGTAGGGATTGTGAGGCTGGCACAGGACTGGGTAGTGTTTTTGTTCTATTGTACAGAAGGTCGCTATGTGTCAGAGACGACTCAACGGCACCTAACAACAACAAATTCTCTAAGGAAAGACCAAGTTATTGCATTTTGCACCTCCATCACTAGAAGTTGTGGGCTTCTTTTAATTTTGGGAGGGAGCCTAAATATTAGAATACAGTATGAAGTAATTTATCAGGTGCTTTAGAAAATTTCCATTTTTGAGGGGAACACAGAAAGAAAGTGATCTCTGCAGCAGTTCTAGTCTTGCGAGCCCACCTGCTACTCAGTCCACATGATCCAGCATATTGATAATACCTAAGGTATCTATGATCGATGAAGTTCCAGTATCAAGTGACTTCCAAGAACAAGTAAGAGACCTGCAATGCAGAATTGAGTTTCTGGAGAAAAGCCGTATCTCCTGTGCCAGCTAACTACTTGTCATTTAAAATGCAGCTTTTTGTGTGATATTAAACTTTTGTAGATATGGAGTACCTAACCATGGGACAGAATGTGACTATATGACAAGAGATTCCTATTATAACCTTGATATTATAAGTTTCACTGAATTCTCAATTCTGGCAGTCTCAGCAGCAATCCATCCTGTGATAGAAATGTTACAATCAGGGTCCAACCTGAGAAGGCAAGAATAAGTCATTAGATGGCTCAGACACCAATGGGATCTGTCGTTGTTGCAATGATGACCCTTCCTCAAATATCTCCTATGGCCTCATGGTGGAGGTGTTCTATAACCAACTAATAGTAGAGGAGGAACAATATTAGATCGAGTGCACTAATGTCAGCATTAAATGTTGATAATATTTGAAATGGACTGCTGCAAAACTGCACTCTCAGATGGAGTTTCCCTAAATAGTACTAAAGGGGAAAACTCCCAGTGGGCAGAGTTCTGAGCAGTAGATCTGGTCATTTATGCTGTATGGAGGAAGAAGTCTCATGTGGATTCCTAGATAGTGTTAAATGACTTGGCTGGTAAGTCAGGATTCTGGAAGGAGCAAGATTGGAAATTGCAGACAAAGATGTCTAGATAAGAGGCATGTGAATGGACCGATAACAATGGAAACAAAGCTTATGAATCTCTGTGCCTTACATTAATGGTCATCCAAGAAAATTTACTGTAGAAAAGGCAATCGCCAACCAAGTGGATCTAATGACTCATGCTGCAAACGTCAGCATCTCTCCTCAATTATCTTAGTCCCACCATAATTCACGCATCAATTGCATTTTTTCTCCCTTGCCAAATCTAATCAAGACCCCTCCAGTGCTAAATGTATAAATTTCCAAGAGTAACTTCTGATCCTGGGCCCTCTATTGTTTCTCTGAGGACACCATCCAGCTAGTTGGTTCCACATTGAATGCACTGCACGCACTCAATCTTGGAGGTGGAAGTTATTCATCCTTAGAAAAATGGATGCCAACTTTGGTTCCACAGGCTGACCACCACTCTAGTGGTGGCCACCTTAATAGCAAATCTTTCTTTGACTTTCCCTCCATCAGCATCAGAGCAACACACAAACCTCCAGTGACAGACGGGCAGTAGGTGCACATGAGGTGCACTGGCCAGGAGTTCAACCCAGGTCCTGTGCATGGAAGGTGAGAATTCTACAACTGAACTACTAAGGTCTCTTAATTAGTCATTGTTGTTGTTGTTGTTGTGTGCCATCGAGTCAGACCCGACTCACAGCAACCCCTCCTTGGGTTGCTGAGGCAGTATCACTACGGAAGTGGATTGCCCCATCTTCCTTCTGAGAAGTGGCTGGTGGGTTGTGCAAATCAAAACCACAATGAAATACCACTTCATATGCACTAGGATGTCTCTAAGAAACAAAAAGAAAGAAGGAAAACAACAAGCATTGCTGAGGATGTAGAGAAATTGGAACCCTTGTACATTGCTAGTGATGTAAAATGTTTCAGACCATGGAAAGCTTCCTCAAAAAGTTCAACATAGAACTACCATATGACCCAGCAATTCTATTCTCAGGTATATATCAAAAGAATTGAAAGCAGGGACACAAATGGATTCTTTTACACCAATGTAATGTAATGTAGCATTATTCACGATAGCCAAAAGGTGGAAACAACACAAATCTCCATCAAGAGATGAATGGATAAACGGATTGTAGTACACATATACAATGGATTATTATTCAACCATAAAGAGAAATGAAGGTCTGAAATATGCTGCAACTTGGATGGACCTTGAAAACTCAACATTAGCCTGAGTGAAATAATCCAGACACAAAAGAACAAATTTTGTATGATTCCACGTATATATGTAGAATAAGAAAAGGCAGAGACAGAAAACAGATTAGGAGTGGGAGGAGAGAATGGGAAGTTATTGCTTAGTGGGTAAAGTTTCTCTTCAAGGTAATAAACTTTTGGAAATATAGATGGTTGCACAACATTGTGGATCTATTTAATGTCACTGAATTATACACTTAAAAATAGTTGATATGGCAAATTTTGTTATATATATTCGAGCTCTCAAACTCAAACTCACTATCATAGAGTTGGATCTGAATCATAGAGACCCCTTCTTGGGTTTCCGAGGTGGTATCACTACAGAAGTAGATTCCCCAATCCTCCTTCTGAGGAGTGACTGGTGGGTTTGAACCACCAGCCTTCTGGTTAGCAGTCAAATGCCTTAGGCACTATGCCACGAAATCTCCCTATATTTGAACACAATAATAATTTAAAAAATCAATCATGTATATGCTTTCATATCTTAGATAGTATTCTTTGTAGAGGTATGCCACGTGTGTTTATTCATTCACTTATTGGAGGATATCTTGGTTGCTTCCATTTTTGGTCTTTATTAATAAAGCTGCTGTAACATTCATATAGATGTTTTTGTGTGGATGTAATTTATTGAACCATTTGGCTAAATACGTAAGAGTACAAATGATGGATTATTTGGAAGACTATATTTAGTTCTGTAAGAAATTGTCCAATTGTTTTCCAAAGTAGCTGTGTCATTTTTAATTCCACTAGAAAGGAATCAGTAATTAGTACTGTCAGATTTTTGGATTTTAAACATTCTAATAAGTGTGTAGTGGAATCTCATTATTGTTGTCATTTTCACTTATTTAAATGATCTTGAATATATTTTCATATACTTATTTGCTATCTGCATATCTTCTTTGATTAAGTGTCCATTTATATATTCTAGTCATTTTAAATTGGGCTCTTTATTATTTTGTTCTGTTTGAAGTGTTACTTCATTTCTATATTCTAGATACAAGGCTTTTATCAAATATGTGATTTTGAAATATTTCCTCCTGGTTTGTGGCTGGTCTTTTCATTTTCTTGACAGTGTCATTTACTAACAAACTAATTTTAGTTTGGATAAAGTTCAATTTACCACTATTTTCTTTCATGGATCATGGATTTAGAATTTTATCTAAAAACTCATCATCAAGTCCTAGGTCACAGAGATGAATTTAATTGTCCATTCTGAGATAATTTGTGTGTGTGAACCCTCTTTCTAGGTTCATTTTTTGCTAAATAATGTTCAAGTGTTCTAGCACTACTTGTACAAAAGACTCATCTATATAGTTCTTTGCCTCTGTACTTTGTCATAAATTGATTCACTATATTGGTTTTAAAGAAGTTCTAGTGGCATAATGGGTAAGGCATTTAGTTGCTAACCAGAAGGTCAGCAGTTCAAACACACCAGCTGCTCCATGGGAGGAAGATGAGGCAATTTACTTCCGTGTAGATTTACAGCCTTGCAATCCCAATGGGAGTCGCCATCAGTCAGAATCAACTTGATGGCGGTGTTTTTTTTTTTTTTTTAAGTATATCGGTCTATATCTCGGCCTTCTATTTGTTACATTGATCTATGTAATTCTTCAACCAATATCCAATTGTGTTGATTACTCTAGGTTTACAGGAAATCTTGAAATCAGTTGTGCAATTGCTGATTATATATTATTGTTTTTTTTGTGTGTGTGTATGTTCTATTATGTGCCATCGAGTCTAACCTGACTCATAGCGACCCCTCCTTGGGTTTCCGAGGTGGTATCACTATGGAAGTAGATTGCCCAACCTTCCTGTCATTTAATAGATTCTGACTCATGCTGGCCCCATGTGTGCAGAGTAGAACGGCTCCATAGGTTTTTCAAGGCTGTGACCTTCTAGAAGCAAATTGTCAGGCCTATCTTGTATACTTTACAAGAAAGTATAAAACTGTCTGCCAACATAACTGTAGCATTTTGCATTCCAAAGAACAATATATGACAGTTCCAGTTGCTACACATCATTGTCAAAATTTATATCGTCAGGTTTTTTTTTTGGATAGTAGACATTATAAAAGGTATTCAGTGGTAGCTCATCCTTTTAACTTGTAATTCCTTAATTACAAGTGATTTTGAGTATATATATAAATATGTATGCATTTTACTGTAATAAGTACTTAAAGTATATTATATGTTACCATAATATACTGCAAATATGTATTACAGTAAAATGCATACACA